>NC_007286.2:362500-467500 GCF_000002725.2 Leishmania major strain Friedlin | reverse complement strand
CGACGAGGGCGGCAGTGCGGAGGAAGCGCAGAAGCGCACGCTAGTGTTGCAGGCAGGCAAAGTGTACGCCGCCAGCGACCGCCTCGACAGCACGAGCGCTCGTCTGTAGAGCATCTCTACCACCCCCGGCTCTGTTTGTGCGTCTCTCAGAGTGCGTGCGACGACGACGGGTGCTGTTGTGTCTTACCTTCGTTTTCTGCCGCTTAGTGACAGCGCTACCTCGCTCGCCTCTGGCACAGCAGCGAAAACACAGCGAATCACAAACAGTTCGTGCCCTATGTCTGTGTGAGTGACGGAGATGGCAAGAACGGAGGGAAGAAGGAGGGAAGAAGGAGGGAGGAAGAAATACATGCAAGGGGTACCGACTGAGAACGGTAACAACACCAAAACAGACACGGATAACAAAAGGCACCAGAGACCACCAACGCGAAAACGACTACGCCGTTCAGCTGAGACGCTCTCCTCCTCCGACTGAGATTGTACGGCGAGGGTGTCCGTGTAGCAACGGAGCGAGAACCCGAAGCAAGCATAAGCAGCCCGCAAACACGATTAGGAATAGGAAAGCAAAGAGAAGGGGAGGAGGAGGGCTGTCACGAGTTGGCATGACCTGCAGAACGGTACGTGCGATGGGTTTGGGTGACGATACTGCCTCTACCTCGTTATGGAGAGGCAGTAGATATGTGCGTCGAAATGCCAACGTACAAACACATAGATGTGCACACGCTAACTGGGAGTCGCAGGAGCGACGTCACCCGACGCCGAGGGAGACTTGCACAGTAAGTGGGGTGAGGAAGTTGAGAAAGGATGGTGAGCGTGTGTCACTCAACAGTAACGTCGCCTGTCTGACCCCGTAAACGACGCTAGGGGATCGTCAATGTTCACAGATTATGTTTCTCTTTGCGTTGGCATATGCGAATATAGCAGCGAATAGCTGCATCAATGACACATCCCTCCAATACATGTAGCCAAGGGTGTACACGCGTCCCTGTCCCTCGGTGTCCCTGCTTGTTGTGCAAGCCACTGTCATGCGATGAACAAATACGGAAACACAGAGACACGTAGAGGCCGTTAGGAGCCCAAACCGCAAACAGGTATGAAAAGGGATGCCAGTACACTCACCGTCTTTCTTGCGATGTGTCGAGTCTTTTTTTTTCGTTTGGCCGCCCCTCCTCGCCCCTGATGATCACGACTGGGGGGAGGGAGGCACACCTCTCAGTGCGTGGTGGTGTCACAGGGCCCAGCACCCCTCCCCCTCTCTGTGTGTGTGTGTGTAGGGAAGCCAAGCAGCCCCTCACCCCCCCCCCACTGCGCCTGCTAATGCGGGACCACCTCTGGCGGTGACAGGGTCCAGTACCCACGACGTGGGGAGGTCAGAGTGATTTGCCGCCACTGGCGTCGGGAGACCAGGCCTGGATGGCGTTGCGCCGAAGCGACCGGCGACAGTGAACACGCCTGCGCTAATCTATATGATGGGCGCAGTGGCAGCGTGACTCGAGCATACCCCACCCCGGCCCTCGCACCGCCGACTGATGGTGGTGGTGCGTGGGGGGCCTGAGCCACCCAGAGAGGGACTCACCACCTGACGACTGGCACGGTGGGAGCGGCTGTGAGGCGACCTGCAGCGCGGAGGGTCGGTAGAGCTTGAGGCCGAGGCGGTGCTCCGATGACTGAGTCGGCGCATGGTTGCAGCGCGTGTGTCTACGGCTGCCTTGCACCACGTGAAGTGGGCGCCTGTGGGGCCGGCCAGAGGGGTGGAGTGGTGCTTGGCTCCTGTTGCATGGCACAGTAGGGACACGCGTTGGGGGGCAACAAAGTGTCCAGTCGGCAGTAGTCGCACTGCCCACATCTGCACACACGGACAGAAAGAGTCCTTGGATCTCGCGCTGGCGCGGAGTCGGTGCTACGCCCAGCGCGCTCGCGCGCGCTCATCTCATAGGGCACTGCAAGCAGCGATGCCATTCGGATGACACGAGTGACCAC
Organism: Leishmania major strain Friedlin; assembly: GCF_000002725.2. NCBI lineage: Eukaryota > Euglenozoa > Kinetoplastea > Trypanosomatida > Trypanosomatidae > Leishmania > Leishmania major. The sequence goes on along the minus strand of NC_007286.2, from coordinate 465,520 downwards.
AGCTCTCCACATTTTGCTGCACGCACTGCGCACAGCAAAAAGCGCTCGCCTGCATGCACGAGCGGTCCATTTCAGCACCACAACCACGACAAAGCTCACGAACGCTGCAACGCACAAGCACTGCACCGCGCGAGACGGCGTCGCCTTAGCGAGCTCTACAAGTGAATGGGCCCACCATCGCCCCATCCGGGTTGGGCGCCGCTAGCTCAAAAGAAGCACGGTCTAGCAGACACTTTTACAGTGGCCTGCAGTGGCTTCTAACGGTATACCGCAGATGGGTGGCGTGGGTCATGGAGCCGTCGCACGTACCAATAAGGTCCCTGATCCCGTAACGTCACACGATACCCCACTGGCAAGAACAGTCCGTCAACAGCATCCGTGAAGCAGCCCTGCTGAAGCGCGCCCGACGACCACCCGAATGGCGTTGTCCTTTACCACAAAGAGCTGCGGTTCAAAATGAAGAAACACGGAGGATAAGAGATCGTGCTTAGCCACAGCAGCAGCAGCCAGCTGCTTACCCTTGTGGTGGACATGGACTGTAAAACGGGGAGACCAAGAGGTGCACATCTTCCGCGTAAGCCTGTGGACTCCAGGGTAGGCTGACATGTGCTGGTATTTGTTTACAATGTACCGTGGGGGGAGGGAGGTGCAGAGCTGTGTGCCTCTGCTGGTGAGAACGCGCTTCCATTGGTCTGCATGGAGTCATTTGCCGCACCGATGGGCAGCGCCGCGTTCACACACACGCGCCCTCATATGTAAAGCGGAAAGAAAAGATGAGCGAGAAAGCAACACGCGCAGCACCTTCAGCAGCACTACGAAGGTCGCATCTTTGAAGGTCGAGAAGGGCTAGTCACAACCAGACGAGAGAAAAAGGAAACGGTACAACGAGAAGCAAGAGAATAGGGAGGACACCGTTCGTGCACAGAGAGGGAGCTGCACGGAAGGTGCATGATTTCATGAGAAGCTCAGCGGAGGTACAGTGTGGGGGAGGGAGTACATTGGCAAGATGAAGAGCATGGGGGCATGAGAAAGCCGCCTCCATGCCACCAGAGGAGGAGGAATACGGTGCGAGCTCTGTTTTGCTCTCTCTCTCTCTCGTTTGTTTACTTGTTTTTTGTTGTTGTCATGGGGATGCACACACCTAACTCTCGGCGCAGACGTACCTGTGCTTGCATCCTCGACTTATGCGGAAAATGTAAAGAGAGCTTTCCTTCACAGGGTGGAATGGGGCGAGTGGGGAGCGCAGCACAACGGTGCTGATGTTCGTGCTGCCTTAGCTTCCAGTGTACTTCCACCCTCCTTACAGCTCCTCGCGGAGTGCGTCCACGTGTCGAAGAACAGTGCGACGCAGGTAAAGAGGAATGGCAGTGGAGGGGTGTAGAACGCGACCACAGGTAACGCAACACCGCACTCACAAGCGCGACAGCGTTTGGAAAGAAACGCATCAGAAAAGGAAACAATGAGGATCGAACAGGGGTGGGTACACACACACACAAGCAGCGAACCGTCGCGTTTCATCGAGGCTCATCCTCCCTCTCGCCTTTGGCCTTGAATTGCACAGAGAACGAGAGCTGGTAGCTGCTTCATGCAACGAGGAAAAGGAAGCTCGTTGCCTCCCGCCTCCTCTTTTCTCGCCATCACAGTGGCACATCCCCGAGCCAAGCTTTCCCTCTCCGTTGCCGATGTCTCCCTGTCATAGCGCTTCGCCTTTTTCCTCTCGTTTGTTTGTTTGTTGCGACTGCTTTGCCCACACCTTTCCGTCTGCATCTCGACGAGAGGTCCGGTGCACCGGGCGAAAAGAGAAGCCGTGGTGGTTTCATCGTCACGTCTTCGTCGCAGCCGCTACAGCTTCGGGTGTGTTCGGTTCCGCCTTGAGGCTGGACTCCACGTACGCTATCTGAAGGTCCAACATGCTCGACGGTGCGTAGAAGCGGCGCAGCAGCTCCACCGCCTTGTCCACGTGCACCTTCTTTTCAGCAGGACTAACGGCGAGGAAAGCGAGACGGGTGTGCTCGTTGATGAGTTCCGCCCTGTTGTCATTCTTGTGAATTTCTATGTTCAGTCGCAGGGCCTCCTGCAAGTGTTCCACACACTTGTCTCGCTGCTCGAGGTGGAAGTAGGCCTGGGCGAGGGCGTCGTGCGTCTTAATGAGCATCCACTGCGGTGGGTGTGGCGGCGGGCAAATGTGCCGCATGACAATCTCGTAGCTTTGCAGTAGCACTGTGACGGCCGCGGCGTAGTTGCGCTCTCGCACTAGGCGGCGCCCTTTCTGATAGTAGTCGGACGCCTGGATGTACTTATCCTTCTCCGCCGTCGGCACCGGCTCATCGACCTGGTTGCGACATGACCGACAGCCGCAGAAAAAGCCGTAGCGGTCGCGCAGGGTCTGCAGTCGATGGCGCATGCTGTGGAAAGAGAAGCATGATATGCCGCCGTACGACACCGTCAGTTCCTCGCCCTCCATGATAGGGCGAATGGCACGAACGATGAGCCGGGCACACGAGCCCTGCGGGTTGCCCTCAAACGATACGTAGCAGTTGGGGTCGCAGGCGTGGTTGAAGAGTGCGCCGATTGCGTATACCGCCTTGCCAAGGCGCGCCACCACCGTGTTTGTCTGCAGAAGCGTAGAGCTGTTGGCTTCTGAAGGCGCAGCGGTGGTCCGCATCATGCACGTCACATCCACCGCGTTGAGAAGAATCTGTCGTTGCGCCTTGCGTAACTGCTCCGCCTCAGGCTCTGTCAGCGCACCCACATAGAAGCCGATCGTGGCGACGATCGACTCGCAGCCGCCGACGGCCGCGTTCGACTGTAGCTCGCGGCTGAAGCTGCCTTCCAGGGTGCGAATGTGATGAGCACCAAAGTCGTTCTCCGTCACAGGATCGAGCTCTGGGGAAGCGGAGAGCTCCGCGAGGTCCGGGTATGCGCGCATGCCGAGAACCATGCGATACGCCAGCAGCGCATCATTGGGGCAGCAGAGAAAGAAAGGGTGATGACTCTCGTGTTGGCCGTAGTGCTCCCACGCGGCCTTCGCACATGCCGGGCTGCAGAAGAAGCCGCGGGACTTGAGGTGGCGCTGCCGGTACTCGTCACCGTGGTAGAGACAGGCGCTGTGCTGCAGGCAGTACGAGCATACGGACAGCAGTGCCTCGGTGCGAGCCACAATGGCATACGGGGCTTCTTCTAGCACCGGTCCCTCCGTCAGCCGACTGGCCGCTACAAGACCGCGTCCCTTCGCAGATCGCTCTATCCGCACCTCTCCGTTCACATGCGCGCGCGGAGGCAGGCACGCTGCCGACATACCGCTCGTGGCCTCGCCAAACACCTTCGCCATAGTTGCTGGCGAGTTGGCGGCATCGATCGACTCCTGCTTCGAGGCCTCGATATCCTTCTGGCCCAGCTCTGTGAAGCCAAGCTCCACGAGGGAGCGGCCACGGCGCTGCAACGCCTTCCAATAAGTCGGCTGGTATTCCACCGCGCGGTCCGCGTCGACGCAGGCGTCGGCGTAGCGATGCTCGTCGAAATAAACGGTGCTACGGTTATTGAGCAGCACCGCCAGCGTCTCTGGCGCCTCGGCGCACAGGAGCCCGTTTGTGTAAGAAAGAACCGCCTGCTGATGCAGCCGCCTCTTATACTCGGCGTTACCCTTCTCCTTCCACTTGAGCGCCATCGTCTCGTCAAGGCCAGAGACTCGTCTCGCTGTCTCGAAGAATCTGTCAAGGCGTGCAAACACATCGGGCTTTTTGGCGTTCAGCAGCATGAGAAGTTCCCCTATGGGAAGCTCGCCGCCATTGGCTGGGAAATCCTCCTGCAACTCCTGCAGAAAAGGGTACAGGTCACCCGAATTTTGATCTGTCATCGGCTTTTTCGACTCGGCTCCGTCCGTGCCACTGACCGGCGCAGCGGTGAGTGCGCTCGAGGACGACATGTAGACGCGTCGATGCTATGTGTTCCAAGTTGAGGAGGAAGAGCTGTGATGACAGCGGTGGCTCTGTTTGTCGTCTGTATCGTTCTTGTCTGCGTGTGCGTTGCTCAGCTGTTGGATCTCCGCTTATGAGGGGGAGGAGAGAGAAGCTCGCTGGAGGTAGAAGGCTGACGAAAGTCGGAAGAAGACAAGAAGAGAGGGGATATGGTACGAGTAGAGAGGGAAGGGGAAAGGGAAGCCGGGGGTACGATGGCAGCGCACAGGCAAGGGAAAAAGTACAGAAAGGGCGAAAAGGCACGAAACAGAGGGAGAGAGAGAGAGAGACAGCACGAAGGCGCCTGAGGTCTCTGTCCGCCTGTGCACGCACAAGAAGAACGTACACAGATGAATGCACACGGGGCTTTGGATCTACAGAGCGCGCCAAAGCCCGAACCCACCACGGAGAAAGAAAACGAGCGACCCGTAGCAGAGAGGAGGATTGAAAAGAGGGAGGGAGGGAGGGAGGGGTGCGATGTGGCACACAGATGCACAACAAAATCGAGACAGGCAGACCACACGCAGCGGAATGGGGACGCAGTGTTGCGGGAAATACAAAGCAAAGCAAACCCGATTTTTGCTGGGGGGAGGGGCGTCGCAAACTAGTCGAGGGCCACTTGTTCCCGTGCTGCTGATCAATGAGTTCAGCTTTGCTTATTTTTCCGTCACCTTTGTGCGTATCACAGCGCGCGTACGCGTGCGTGTCGAGTTCCTTCGTTGTTGTTTTCTGCGTGGACCTCTGGCAGGCACCCGCGTAGTGGATGGAGGTGCGGAGGGGGGGGAGCAGTGAGATGCCATATGATAAGAAACACCAAGACAACAGAGAGGTTGGAGATCAAAGAAAAAAATGAAGGAGCCTATTAGAGCATAGAGAAAATCGGAAGAATGGGCTGGTGGTGCTATTCAGAGTAGAGCGCGCAGAGGGCTGAATCACTTCAGGGTTAGATGTGGCGTCTTCGCAGAGCGTTTCCGGTGGTTCCTAACTTCGCAGGGTGATGTAAACGGTGTATCTCAGCGTCAGTCATTTCGGGCTGCGTTGTTTGCAGCAACCTCGCTTTCTCTTTCCCACATTCCTCCCCCCCCCCCTTCTCCTACTCTTCCCCGAGTGCCTCATGATCTTGAACAAAACAAGGAGGTGGAGTATGGGCCGCACAGCGACGCACTCCCAGGACAGAAGAATGATCAGTGAAGCGTGAAACGGACCGCGCGAACACTCAGTTTCGTTTTAAGAGCTGCCGTGTTAACGTTGAAAGACCACGTGTATCAGCAGATTTTAGTACGAGCGCTTGTGGGCACGTGCGTGCGTACTATGCTCTGCTCGCATGCGCATGCAGTTCCGACGGTCTCTTAAGTCCCGATGACACGGAAAATGACAGGAGGAAGACGCGTGATGGGAGAGGGAAAGAGTTCGGGGCAGTGTGGCTAAAGGAGTGCCCCACAGGAGCACAGTGTTGTGCAGACAGAGGGAGACTCTCTCGCAGACACTAGAATACGCCAGCTCACGCCGTTACACGGCTCCTGATACACCTTTTTCCCAGCCCACACGAATTCCGCTCCGTCCTTCGGCGGATCGAATTCGAAGACCAAGCACGCACACTTCGAACACAGACGCGCTCAGTCGCACATGTAGACACGCTTACATGCACATATATGCACGTTGACATCGTCACCACAGTAACGACACGTTCTAAACAGGGTGCATGCACATGCGAAAGCAAAAATTTCGATGGAGCACGCAGCTCTATTATTAGAGGCGAAGAAGGGAAAAACACAAGGTGACCGTGAAACAAAGCCATGGCGATATCCTCGTTCACTCTTCTCTCTCTCTCTCTCTGTGTGTGTGTGCGTGTGTGGTGTGCGGATATGCGTGAATTACCTTATGACTGTTTCTCATTTTCTTTTCCTTTGTCATTAGAGATGATGTTGCTAGTGCGGATGCCAGCCGTGTAGTCGCTGGCTGCTATCACGACTGACACCAAGATTCGGGGAAGAGGAGAGCTGTCGTACACGATGATCGAGGGAAAATGAGAAAACTGCAACGCGCCTGTCGATGTTGTATACGTTCTGCTTGCATATAGTAAGCCACGCGCAGCGGAAATAGGGGGAAAGAGCTGCGACCGCTGCACGAGCGAAGGAGAGCGGAGAACGAATGAAGAGAATGAAAAAAAAGGAAGAGGCGACGGACGGCACAACCGCTGTGACTCGGCACCTCCTCCCCCCCCCTCCTCCTCATCCGTGTATGCCTCCCCTTTCCACAGATCCTGCCGTCCTCACTGTGCATCCACGTTTTCTTCTATTTTCCCTTGTTGTTAGCACAACGGTTTGTTTGCGCTCACTCCGATATCGTGCCGAAATAGCGGTCGCCAAAGTCACCGAGGCCGGGCACGATGTACCTGTTCTCATCCAAGTCGTCGTCGATGGCGGCGGTCACAATCTGGATTTTGGGGAACCGACCGAGATACTTCCTGATTCCTGCGGGGGCGGAGATAAGGTTCAAGAAGATGATGTCCTCCTCGAGCACGCCGTACTCGTTGATCAGGATCTCCGTCGCCTTGATGACGCTCCCACCGGTCGCGCACATTGGGTCCAGCAGCAGCACGCGGCGCGAGGCTACATCTGTGGGCAGCTTGCTATATGTGAAGCGTGCATCGGGAGTCTTGTCGGTGCTCGTCTCGTCGCGTTGAACGAGGATCTTGCCGATGCGGACACCGGGGCACATCTCACGCAGCACGCGCTCCATCGACTCGCCAGCACGCATGATGGAGACGCCGATGATGCCGCGGTCGTCCGGCCGAACACCCCTGTACACAGCACCTACTGGTGTGATGACATTAAACGGCTTCACAGGGATCAAGCACAGCGCCGCCTCAAAGATGAGGCGTATGATGCGCTCTGAGTAGAAGATGAAGTCCGTGCGCTGAGTCTCCACGTCGCGGATGACAGTGAAGAGGAAATGAAGCTGCGGCGTCTGTGGCAGCAAGTGGAGGTGTCCGGGGAACATGTTCAGAATCTGCATGGTGCTCTCGCGATCCGTTGGCGAGGTGCCTTCCTGTTGAGACATCTTGTGTTTTTGACCTCGAAAGCGTTAACGAAGAGAGAATAGCAAATGAGAAAGCAGAGAAGCTGAAACCAGATTCTCTGCGTATACGTGTGTGTGTGTGTGTGTGTGTGTGTGTACTTTCTCTTGAGGCCCAACTTTGATGCTGCTGTTTGCTTCGGTTGCCCGTTTACAAACCCTATCGTGTCTATGTGAGTGTATGCGTGTCTGTGCAAGCTTGATGGCGCGAACGTTGCAGGTCCTGCACGTCAGCGTCTCAAGCAGAGAAGAAGGAGGGAGCGAGGCAGCGACGAAACAGCAAGAGGGGAGGGAGGGGGAGGGGAGATCCGTTGTTGGTGTCTTTTGTTTGTTTGTTTTTCGTTCACTTCTCAACTCGTCACCAGTGCGCGTGGTCGAAGTACACGAAAAACAAAAAGATAAGAGCATGAAGAGAAGCGAAGGAATTATAGTGGAGGGGGGAAGGGGAAAGGGCGAAAGGAGCAGGAGGCGAAGAGAGGGCGACAGCGATCCACCGGCAAACGGCAACATACATACGGGGAGCGCCAAAGAAGCCAAACGAGGGGGAGCGAGAGCGAGAGAGAAAGTGAGAGCGAGACATGGCGCGTAGCAAACGGAAACGGAAAGGGAGGCGGCCACGCGGGACACATGAGGAAAGAGGGTTAGAAAGGAAAGAGCATCAGAAGGCACGGAGATCCAGGGAGCGTGAATGCAGCGAGGATGGTGTCTGCCGTTACACGCACACGTGCAGGAGGGCTAGTACGTCCATTATAGCTCGAGTTCGCCTTTCAAAATAGAGGAAACAGCAGGGCAACTGTCGATGCTCGAATACATCGGCCCCGCACACGCGCACGCACTTGCGCACCCCGCACGGTCCTCATCCAAGGTCCTCGTCTCCAGCTCACTTTCATCGTTTATTTCCCCGTTTTGCATCTTGATACGCGTCAAGAAAATGATGACGGTGTAAGAGCAAGACAGGGAGGGAGGGGGGGGGGGGGGGGGGCACCGGACCAGACAGCAAGCCGAGGCTGGAATGGCAATGAAAGCTCCAAGAAGCTAGACGCTCCCTGTACATCGAAAACCTAACGAAACGAGAAAAAGGAAACGCTTGGCGATGCCCTCCTCGAGCCTCTTGCCCTCCCCCCAGCTCTCGGAGCTCCGCCAAAGACGTGCCAGACGAGAAATGGGAAAGGAAGGGGAGAGAGCGACAGTGAGGAGAGGGGCAAACACATCCACACAACATGCACCTTCGCCTGCGAAAGCAAAAGAACATCGATATCCGCCCCGGAGGTTGCAGAAGAAGAGAGCAGAGAATAGAGCAGGGCCGTGGGGAAGGGGATCGCCTATTGAGGGACTCAGACGTTACGTTGCGCGGGTGAATGCCTTCCAACCTTCCCCCCCCCACCCCCACACACACACACCGCTTGGCACCTGCGCATCGCTTGTGTTCTGCAGCACCACCACCACCACCACCCCGTAAAACCATACCTTCACTTTTCGAAGCGACCTTTCATGCTGACCAAGCGGCGGAAGTCCTCGAGGCTGATGCGGCCGTCGCCGTCAAAGTCAGCCGTGCTCACCAGAACCGCAAGCTCCTCTTCGGTCAGCTCGCCGAAGCCGACGCGCGCCATGATGCAGGACAGGACTTCCTCCTCCACGTAGTGCGTGTTGTGAGGGTCGTAGATGCGGAAGGCTTCGCCGACGGCGTCGAAGCCGATGTCTGCGCTCCGGATGCCTTGGGTTCCGTGCGTGCCGACGAGGTACGCGTCGAAGCTAGAGTTGAACGCTGAGCGCGTGTTTTGTGCATTTTGCCCTTCTGCCTGGCCGGCTTGAGCGGCGCCAAAGGTTCGCTGGAGCTGCTGAAATGAGTTGATGAGGTCCCACAGCTGATCAACGTCGAGACCGGCGCGCGCGCTGGTTGCGTTCGACCCTCCCACACCACTGGCAACTCCTTCGCCTGACAAAGCACCATTGGCATGAACCGCATCTCCGCCGTCGTCGAAGGATAAGTTCGAGGGACGCGCCGATGAGGCGGCCTGGGCAAGTGACGAGGTTGTGGGCCCGCCGGTGCTACCACCGCAACCGTCAGCAGCGCCACCATGCCGCGCTGCTACGGCAGACCTCGCTGCACTGGATGCAGTACCGCCGCCGCCTGTAGAGCCGCTGGGGTCTTCGACAAGAAACTTATATTCTTTGCTTGTCAGGTGTGGGTAGAAGGCGGAGAGGCGGTGCTTGAGGTTTCCCATGGTGAGCAGACCGCTGCCGTTCACGTCGAGAAACTCAAAGGCGGCCGCTACGTCTTCACGGGTGAGTTGAAAGGGTAGCAGCTCCTCGTGTTCGTGCAAAACATCACCCGAATACAACGGAGAGTCAGTCGCTGCCTCATCAGCTCTACCGCGCCTGCCATAGTGCTCACGAGCATCAGCATCACCTCCTGCACCATGAACAAACGACGTGTCAAGGCTCAGATCACCGCTGTGCAGCGGACCGCCGATAGTGGGATCAAACTTCACGCTGCGGTTCAACTTCGGCCGTGCTGGTGAAGCGACGACGGACGTCGTCGAGGAGGTGTTTACCACCGAGGTCTGAGGCGTTCCGTTAATGCTAACGGCGGATGGTGAGCACAACGGGTCCATCACCTCTGAAGAAGGTGGGAAAGAAAATGGGAGAAGACTGCGAACACAAAAAGAGGGGAAGAAGAGGAAAAGAAATGGAGCCTCACTCGCATTCAGCAGGTGTGACGAGAGATCGGGCAGACGCGTGTGTGTCTGTGCTTGAACGTCCTCCCGAACACACAACAACAACAACAGACGACGAGAAAAAAAGAAGTCCGACGCGCTCTACTCTCTGTTTGCTGCCACACAGAAATGGACGGAGGCGAAACACTTTGTGACAATCACACATATAGACGCACACAGCCACGCCGAAAAGATTCTGCAGCACGCCTCGCCTCACGCCAGGGTTCGTGTCGAAAGCTGCTGAGCGTTTTTTTTCTCTGTTTCGTTTTCTTCTGCTGCTTGCCTGCGCGCTTGTCTTTGGTGCGGGGTTTGGTTTGTGTACACGCACGCAGTTGGTGGTGGCGCGTGCGGCTGCAAAGCTGCAGACACATTCCGAGAAAGGCGAAAGAAAAGCAGCAGACATGATAGTGACTGTTGGAATGGGGCAAGCATGAGAAGCGCATGCGTGTGCCGAGGGAGTCTCGGTAGGCGACGTAAAGGTGGTTAAGAGGCAGCCTACACTTCGCTGCAAATACACGCGCATTGAAGCACGCTGTGTAACGGCAGCCCATAAAGGAACGAGCAGAGCACTCATGAGCGCTTCATAACAACTTCGCTTGCTTACATATATATCCTTGATGTTTGCTACGACGGCGACAATCTATGCACCCCAGGACTTAAACAGGGAAGAGAGGGTGGCACACAGTTGCCGTGCAGTGCAGAAGCCTTGAGGACACAGCAACCGACACCTGTCAAATGGGTAAGAAGAAGCACTTTACTGTGTGATAAGACAGCCTCGACCCCCCCCCACACACACACACGCACACACCTTCCTCCTGTGGATTTGAGAGAGGAAGCGATGTCTGCATGCGCGTGGATGCATCTGCTTGTGTGTCACCACACCGAGTAGCTCTGCTTTGTCTTCTACTCCGAGTCAACGAGAGAAAACAAAAGAGTTCAGCCTGTCATGCCAACGACGGTGAGCACGCTTCTTGAAGAAGACAAATGGAAGCACTGTACAGGAAGTTGAAGAGGGGGAGGCAAGCACCCGCATCAGCGCTAGCTCACAATGCCTGAAGCGCATCCGCACAGTGACCTGCCGCACTGCGTGGTGATTAAAAGAATCAGTGCCTGTCCTCAGAGCATACTCATCACCTACCCCTCCCCCCCTCCCCCTCCACCACGGCGTGCACTATCCATTTGCTTTTGCTTTACTTTTGCGAATCATGCGCTGACATGCACACGGACTGCCAACGCAAGGTGGCAACGCAGAAGGAAGGCGCACGCAAAGGAGTTCGTGGTCGCGTGAGCCACTGCAGCAGCAGCGCCGATTCGAGTAACTTCACTCTTGGTGGCACAAAGCAGAGGTGATGGTGGTAGCGATGCGGCCCATATCCCACAACTCCCCCCGCCCCTTCCACGGCGTGTGCACCACGGTGAAGTAGCAGAAAAGGTAGCCACACAGGTGGGGACCGGGCGGGGGAGAAGAAGCTGGAGGCACTGATCGCCACATTTCGTAAGCCGACGCAGTGGAGGCAACAGTTACAAAAGGAAAAGGCATGCACAACCGAATGGGGTAGCACCACCTCCACTTGGGCACGCAGTGTGCGCCATCTGCGATGCGCGAGAACGAGTCGGCCGCGTCTCTGGCCCGCCCTTTCCCCACCTAGCCATTCAATGTTTCTTGTCGGGGTAAGCCCTCTCTCTTCGCACGTGCCCCTCACACCGCCGCTTCCCTTTACGCCATATTTGTGCCACAACTTCCTACGTTACTTTCGCCTCCACGTTCCGATCCATCTGTTCCGTCTGCCTATCGGCCAAGGGACGCTGCAGGACAAAGAACGCACATCGGTACACCAGCTGCTTCATGCTGCGTTGATTATTCGTGTAGGTCGTGTCGATAAAAGACGGCGGCCCATTCAGCACGAACCCGATCCGCTGCGCAACTGTGAGGACCTCGCCCAGCGACAACTCAATCGACATGTCGTCCGCGCTGTCGGCAAAGTGGTAAAGTAGCGGCCCGACATTCACCCAGTATCCGCCAGGGACAAGAAGGTTGTAAATGATCACGAGGTACTCGATGATGTTGTGGGCAGTGTCGATGAAAAAGCACGTGGCCACGACCGACCACGTCTTGTGCTGGTGTGGCTTTGCGTACACCTCTGTAAAGTCGCCGGCGACCATGGAAAGCTGGCCAAAGGAGAGGCCCTTGTCACGCAGCGCATCAATCGCCTCGGACGCGCACAAGTCGGGGATCTGCACCTCGGCAAACTGGTCAGCGCGGTTGACTAGATTGCATGTGCTGTCACTGTAGGGATAAATCTTGTGTTGACATGATTCGAACACGTGATTCTGAATATAGTGGCCGGCGATCAGCATATGGTAGCTAAACTCGTTTGCCTGGGCAAAGAAGCCGTGGAGGGCAAGTTCTACAGAGAGCCGGCAGAGTCCAGCACCAGGGATCAACACGCGCACGTTCTCACGCTCGCTGCGATTGGGGAAGCAGCGATCCAGCGTATCCAGAATAGGCTTGTACACACAGTCCCGCTCCGCCACACCTTCGGCGGACCAGTCGCGCACGAACTGGCGCAGTGTCGAGAAAACCTTGTTCATGTCCAATGGCGTCGGCGGAGGAACCTCCTTCATGAACACCGTCGTACCCTCGGGCCAGTAGCTGTCGAAGAGCTCCTCGCTTGCCTCGCAGATGGCGTCGAAGAAGGCGCTGTTCACCTTAATGCACTCTAGGTACTTCTCGAGGATCTTGTCCAAGTCTATACACAGCAAATGACGGTGCTGATCCTGCAGCTTGCGGAAGTTGGTGCACCGCATCTCGCGGGCAGCCAGCGCCTGGCGCTTGTAATCGTGGAAGGCGCGCACGGTGCGCAGAAAGCTAACGTGGTCCTCGACCATGTCCGGATCAATGACCGCACCAGGCGCTGGGGCGTGCGGCTGATATAGGGGTACCGACAAGCCAATCGCGCTCTCCATGGAGTACTGAGGTGGGGCCGCGTCTTGGTGCTCATCGTACGGAGCCTCGTTAGACTTGCCGCCAATCGTGTGCGGTGTGAGCGGTGGTAGTGCTGTCGAGGCACCGCTGCTTCCATCGCACCCCGCTACTCGCTGGTCGGCCGACATCCTCGATGCACACGCGCGTGCGTGCGAGAGGAGAGAATGGGATGATGCAACTATGTAAGGTAGATGTACTTCTGCGCACAAGGGCGAGACGGTGAGTCACCTAGCACTGAGCTCCTCTCTCTCTCCTTCTTGGTTCCTTTATTCAAAAACCCTTCGGCTACGATGAATATGTTTCTTCGTGAGTGTCACGCACGCGTACTCAGCTATGCATATCGTATGTGTAGAAGGAAGAGGTAGAGCAGCACAAGGAACGCACAAACACATGCGACAGAGAAGGGGTCATTGGCGGGGAGGGAGGGGTGGGGGTGGGAACTGTGGGCATCCCCGAGGGGGCTCACGTCCAACGGTTTCATGCGACTCGAGGAAAGTCAAGAGTACACACAGAAAAAGTCAGAGGCGCAGACAGCGACACACACGCGCAGACATGCACAGGCACGTTTGCAGGCCTCTGTTCCATGCACGCCGGTTGCATGCTGCGGTTCCTCTTCCACACCTGCACTTCGAATCGGCCGTGACACTGCGGGAAATGGTGACTAACGAAAGAGAGAAAGCAAAACCGTGGTGATGGACGTGGCAAGTTTTGCATTGTTGTTTTTTTTCCGTTGTTTGGGGGGGGGGACTTGGTTGGCTTTGTTTCGTACTTGCCAAACGTGCTGTGTGTCCTTCAACCATCATTGCGTGTGTGTATGTGTGTGTGTGTGTGTGCTCCTTTTTTGGCTGATCTGTTGTGCTCGGGCGACAAGCTCAGCAGCGTGACAGACTGGCACACACATCCACACACCTGCATACACACACAATTATGCGCTCCTCACTTCAAGCTGCGCCGCTCGACTACACAACTGTCAGCATTCATGCGCGCGGGTGTAAAAGGGCGTCTGTGGGCCAGGTAGACGTCACAACACGCCCAGCGCGTGCAGATGCAGGTAGTTGGAGAGGTCGCGCTGTAGGCTGTAACGCATAGCATGCATTTGAGCATACAGGTCTGTCAGCACGGCTCGGCTTTCCTCTTGGGTGCGCAGCCACGCCTCCAACTCGTAGCGGAACTGCTGCGTGCACAGCTCCCCACGGTACCAGCCGCGTAGCTCTTGGACTGTGTCACTGTAGGCACGCAGCTGCTTCTCCACGACGCTTTCGGCGGCGGCAAGAGCATCGTATTGGCAGCGCAGCACTGCCACGTCCTCTTCGTTCGTGATTGGCAACGGACCGAGCGTGGCTGCATCAGAAGACCCGTCGACAGTGGACGTCGAGCTCTGGGTCAACGTCGTAGCAGCCTGCAGACAATCGCGCGCTTGCTGAGCTGCGGTGCCGCGAGCCCACGCATGCAAGTCACCGTGCTCCAGAGACCGTGGATACTCGCGCAACGATTGAAAGAAGCGGCGAGACGACGTCGTCGGCGCCGTCCTTTTCGGCGATGCTGCCATGCCCAACGGTGGAGACGGCGGAGAGCTGGTGTAGCCAGGGGCTCTTGCTTTGTGCGCCCCGTCTTCGTCCGCGCCTGACGCATTCGACGAAGTGCTCGACCGCGATCGGTCCCGCTTCTGTCCCTGCTTCTTATCTGATCCCTCTCCACTCAACTCGGGGTGCCGCTTGCGGGTGTCAAGCACGACATCACGGTCGACGTAGCGCTCCATCGCGTCCATCTGCTGCACTGATGCAGGCCAGTGCAGCGCTAGAGCTGGGTAGGCACGGTTCACCGCCTTGTGCCGCGTCTTGCCGTCGGCGAACCCTTCCAAATTCATGAGCAGGTAGCCGTCGCTCTTAAGTTCACGCAGCCTTGGTTGGCGCGGGTGGGAAGAGGTGAGCTGCTCGACAGCCGCGGCAACGTCGCGCTCAGTGTACTGCATCGGCTCCGCATTCGACGCATCCATCGACGGAAGTACGCAGACGCGGCTGGCAACGGCGGACGAGGGGGAGGTGACTCTTGTTGTGCACAGCTCGCGGATAACATGAGGGATGGTTTGCCGCTGCGGGGCCAGCACCTGCACCAAGCGTCGTACAAGCGCGGCGTGCTGCTCTATCAACTGGTGGAGAGGAAGACCATGTAGAGGCGAAGACGCTGCGGGTAACGAAGATGCCTCCTCCGTGGCTGTCGTGGTCACCACGGAGGATGCGGTGCTGAGTAAGGAAGACGTCGCCTGGTGATGTACGTGGGCATCGCTGTTGCACCCCCTGGGGTCCGAACTCGTGACCGCGCCAGTGGATGCTGAGCCGGAGTGTGGTACCTCGCCATCGGTGCGGTTTTCCCTTGCCGTCTCGCCTTCGTCTGACAGAAGCGTTTGCGTCCACGTGTCAGGCTTCATGTAGTAGCGCATCGCGGTAATGCGCGATGAGCACCCAGTTCCTGTGTTCTTTTCCGGCTGATGCGGAACGCTCACCACCGCTTCGGCGGCTGCTGTCGCGTCAATAGCGGCAAGGTGCTCCGGATTCGCCCACCAGGCATCCCCCGTGTCGCCGTCGCCTATCGCCTTCGCCATGACTAGCTCAACCGTCCATCGACAGCAACTTCTTGCATCTTCGAAAACCGCATACATTCCCGGCGGCTCAACAGAGGCACAGGCATGGCCGGTTCGCACCTGACAATCGTCCTTTGAGCTCTGTTGATTGTGAGGCAGCTCAGTGGCGAGATAGGCGGTGACGCCACCGCGTCTGCCCTGCGTCATGGCCCGCTTCAGTAAGTCAGGCAGTGTGCCCACCACGCACGACGAACACGGCGCTGACGACAAGGACAAGGATGAGGACGCCATGAAGGGGAGGGGAGGGTGAGGGGTCACGCTTGCCAGATGTGAGATGGTTCAAATATTCCTCACCTTTTCAGCTGCTGCGCCACTGCGTACGTCCGCCGCAGCCGTCGAGAAAGAAAGCAAAAGGCCGTTTCCGTGCAGCGGAGGAGAAGTGGGAGGAAGTGAACAAGAGAGGCAACAGAAGGTGTGACGGTGCGCATGCTAAGCGGAGGAGGGCGAAGAGGGTAAGCATCGAAGAGGATGGCCACGGACCGCGGCATCACCTTGCGCACCACCAGCTGGGGAGGAGATGGAGCGGGAAGGGCGAGCTGGGGAAAAGAAGCTGCCATTTGTTTCTTCGGCTCCTTCAGCTCCCTGGCTGCCGCCTCTCACCACCCTCAGTGTGTTGTTTCCACATGCGGCTTTCATGGGCACAATTGGTGTCATCTAAGTGAACGGCATGCTTGCACAACGTCCCATCATCATAGATACGTGAGTGCCTGTGTGTGAATGGCATCGACAAGTGCAGAGGGGGGAGGGACAGCGTGAGCAGTGAGTGTTCGTTTTTCGTTTCGTGTGTGTGTGTGTGTGTGTGGGTGGGTGGGTGGGTGGGTGTGTGGCCATAATGCACACGACAGGATAATAAAGAAGAGGAGAAGGGTTGAGGCAGAAAGGACGAAGGACACCGAAAGCACGCGCACACGCCCAGGTCAGACAGCACACAAAATCAACTTGCAACAGAGCTGTGTGTTCTTCTACCAGCGCCGTGCGCGCTCCGCCACCACGCGAGCGGCCTCCTCACGACGCTCCGCGGCGGCCCTTTCACGAGTAGCACGCTCCGCCTCCATGCGAGCCGCCTCGGCTGCCTTCGCCTTCTTCCGCTCCTGCACAACTCGCCGGTGCTCAGCCTCACGCTCGCGCTCCCGCTGTGCTTCGCGCTCCCGCTCCTCCTCCTCCTCCCAACGCCTTCGTGCCGCAGCTGCTTTTCGGCGCTCCTCGCGAACGGCCTCCATGCGTCGGATCTGCTCTCCCGTGATGCCACGCGGCGCAACCACCCTCAGCACAGGCGGCGTGCCAGGTGGTACGGTGTATGCTACCTCGTCGTCGAAGGCCTCCTTGCCTTTCTTCTTGCCCTTTGCGCCTGCACGGCCATCTGCGGAAGCGGCAGCCGTCATCGGGGCTGGAGGGGCGGCACCAACGAGCACAGTGTCGTTCGCCAGTGGGTCATCGGTGACGGTGCTCGTCAGCTTCACCTCGTACGATCCGCCAATCACCAACGGCTGAGCTTCCTCACCGGCTTCGCCACCTCGGCCTGCCGAGGGCTTGGCGGGGCGGCGCGTGCGCTTCACCTTCGGTGGCGACGGAGCAGGCGTCCACTTGGAGAACGGAATGCTGTCCGACACAAAGAGCGGCAGCGGGTTGCCCATGCGCTCCTGGTAACGCGCACAGAGCGTGCCGGCAAGCTCCGTCCTGTAACTCGTCAGCAGCACCATGTCCTCGACCGGTTCCAAAGGCTCCCCTACCACGCAGGCGGGACAGACTCGCACCGGGGCTGCTTGCCCAGTGATGGTGGGCAGCGGGCGCGCATACGTCAGACAGTGCCGGACGCAGCACAGCCGGCCGCAACTCGGGCAGTTGGCGCGGCGCAGCGCCGGTGTGGCAGCTCGGTTGCACGTCTCGCATTTTGAAGGTCCCGCTTTCGTCTTGACCGTATCGGTGACTGTGCGGTATGGCGCCTGCACCGGCAGCACGCGCACCACCAGCACCGTGTCGGCCATCGTGGTGACCGCCACCTGCGTGAGAAGACGCAGGTCTATGCGCTTCTGCAGAGTGAAGCACGGCGTCAGTGTCATGGCGACCGATTGCTTCTCTTTCACTGCTGCGGCCGCACGGTTGGAATGCTTTGCGCTACTACTCGGCGGCTGCGAGGACGGCGGCAACGCTTCTGTGGACGTCGGTGTCTCGCGCACCATGTACAGCACGTCGTGCGTCGTGAGGAAAATGAACTCCTTGACGGTTTTCGCGGTGGCCCAGTTGACAACGCGATCGACGGCGCAGGAGAAGACAACACGCGGAGGGTCCAGCTCACGGGGTCGCTCCCAAACCATCTCGCGTGTGAGAGCATTGAAGAAGAACTTCTTGCGGGGTCGGCCTGCCTCGCCCGGAGTCCAGAAGGAGTGCCACGCACTGGCGATGGGGTCAAATTGCAGGATGGCATCGAGGGCCACGGTGAGTCGGTTGGAGAGCGCACGTGGGACTGCGCTAGTGCCGCCGACTGCGGCAGGGCTTGGCACGGCCACCACGGCGTCAGTCTCCACGTAGATGCCCTCGTAGGCTCGAAAGACACTGTCGGCACGGCGCGTCTTGCGGTGCCGCGTGTACGTGCGGTCCAGCTTCGCCTTGAGGCAGAGGAGCTGCTTGCACTGCGTGTAGCGCCGCCACGCACGTTGAATGGTGACAGATAGGGCATGAAAGGCGGCTTCGCGGCTCTGCTCAAGTGCCAGGAGATGCTCCGGCTGTCGAATAAATACCTTACTGGTGCCAATCGCAAAGGAGTCGGGTGGCAGCACCCCTTGCTCTTCCTGCAGGCAGGCGAGGATGGCCTCGCACGCCGCCCTGTCGGTGCCTCGAAAGGGCCGTGGATAGGTGCTCGGACACGTGTATTTGAAGCGGTTAAGGAACTTGTCAAAGTATTGCCGGTAGCTGTAGCCCGCTCGCCGCACCCGCACGTTCTCCAGGAGGCCGAGATACTTCACCTGGTGCAGCACCCGCGCCTCGTCGAAGAAGTTGGCCCGCTTCACGTCGTTCGATTTGATGGTACGCACGTAGTGGGGTGTGCACTGCTTCAGCGTGCGCACAAGATCGGCGGCCTGCTGGCGGATCTTGAAGCCGGCTGTGGTGTAGGCGCGACGAGCTCCGCCGGCCCCGGTAGGCGATGACGCCGCCGCCGTCAAGCCGTCCGCCAGCACCTCCGTCAGAATTTCCAGCAAGAAGCGTGCCTGACTTTTTGACAGCACATCGACCACGTCCGCGCCAAGTCGATCCTTGTTGCGGCCAACGAAGCCGTCCGTGCTGTACTCGACGTCGCCAGCGTAGTGCTTGACAATGAAGCCGCGCTCGCTGCGCAAAAAGTTCGGGTGGCTGCTGTATGTCATGCCCAACTTGTCCAGCAGCTTGCGGTCCGCTACAGACTCCTCCTCCTTTGCCATGGTGATGCACACGTCGTCCATGAGCGCGAACAGGCCTGGCGGACGGTCGTTCTCGATCAGGTCACAGACGACTTGGTTGTCAAAGTACTTGATGTCCTCCCACGGTATGTGCTCCCGCACGTACTCCTCCTGCTCCACTCGCAGCGTCAGCTCAATGAAGATCTGCTGCAGCTTCTCGTTCACGTAGTTGATGCAGAACTGCTCAAACCCGTTCTTGGCAAAAATTTCGAAGCCGTAAATGTCAAGCACGCCGAGCATGAGAGCGTGAGGAGCGTCGCCGAAGGCGGTGTTCACGGAGCTGACGATGAACTCAAAGACACCCTCGTAGAGAACCTTCGCCACGGCGTCGCGAGTGCTGCGGCACTGCTGCACATCGAGAGGGGAGAAGACCACCTCCGTCGCGCCCATCTGCAGCTTTCGCCACGTCAGAGCCTTCAGCAGCGCTGAAGCATCAACGCCGAGCTGCTGCGCGACAAACGCGAGCTCCTTTGGATTGGCAACGGTGCATGGGTTCTGCCCCGCCGCCAGCGCCCCGCCCTCCTCCGGTGCCACAAATTCAAGCTCGCCGAGGTGCAGCACCAGGCACAGAACCTTGACGACGGACACCTGATCCTGCGCCACCATCCCCATCGCATCCATCGCAATGAGCGTCTCACGCCAGCCGCGCAAGTCATCGATGCCGACGCGAGACGTGAACTCCTCCGCGTGTTGACCAGGCCCCAATGACGGGCGCAGAAACTTCCACGGATAATGCGCTGAAGACGGAGAGGAAGAGGCGAAGGACTGCGACTGGCCAATGTTGGTGCTACTGCCTCCCCTATGCATGCGCATCTCCTCAAACACCTCACGCCACGCAATAGGGGCATGGCCACCGCCATCGTTGTCATAGTCGTCCCACGCAGCAGCAGCGCCCTTCCGGTTGCCGCCCTTGCCCTCTCTCAAGGGCTGGAGCCCGCTGCCGCCACCGTGCAGCTCAGCAGCTGCGCCAGCGCATACCTGGTA
Source organism: Leishmania major strain Friedlin (assembly GCF_000002725.2). NCBI lineage: Eukaryota > Euglenozoa > Kinetoplastea > Trypanosomatida > Trypanosomatidae > Leishmania > Leishmania major. Next base: position 445,724 of record NC_007286.2, on the reverse strand, counting down.
GAAGATGTGGAAGTTACACTCCCCCGCCTGCTGACTTGACACACGGGACTTCTCGAGCAAAAAGTGCGAGAGGTGCCCACCAACCGGGCCGCCGCGGATGTCGAAGTAAATCTCGAGGAACTTTCCAAAGCGCGAGCTGTTGTCGTTGCGCAGCGTCTTGGCATTGCCGAACGCTTCCAGTAGAGGGTTGGACTCGAGAATGATGCGCTTGACCCGCTGCATGTCTTTCGTGTTGCCAGAGACTGCGGAGATGTACTGCATAATGTGCTTCGATGCCTCCGTCTTGCCGGCGCCCGATTCACCGGAGATGATGACGCACTGGTTCTCCTCCTCTGATACCATGCTGCGGTACGTCTCCTCGGCCAAGGCGAAGATGTGCGGCCCGCCAAGAGCGGCGTCGCCGGGCTCCTGTCCCTCAAGCAGCGCGTATCGCGCGCCGCTCAGCCGGCCACTGTGCCTGTAGAACTGCATGTGCGCATCATTGTACAGGCCCTGGATCTCCTTGAAAGGGTTCACCACGAGCAGCACAGAGCCGATGTTTGTGTAGATCAAATCCTCGCGATGGCGCACAGAAAGGTTATCAGTGATGGCCTTCTCGCTGATCTGCGGGAGGAGAACAAGATCCTCGACGCCAACCGTCTCGCGCTGCTTGTAGTCAGACGCCATCGCAATATGACCTATTTTAAAAAGTGATTGTTCGAGATCCCAGTGTCTCTTTTCTCCCTTTCAAGAGCAGCCAGAACTAGAGCACCAAACCGCGCAATATATATATATATAGAGAGAGAGAGAGATGCAGATAGAATGATGGGGTCGATGGACCACCGTTGCGGAGGCCTATGGGAGTTGCGATAGCGACAGCCTCTGCACTAGAATGTTGAGATGCGCGCCGAATGCGCTTGTTGAGCATCTGATCGTGGAGGTATCGTGTGTGTGTCTCTGTGTGTCTCTGTGTGTGTGTGTGTGTCTGTGTGGTCGACCTAACTGTTCCGTTACTCACCTTCGAAGAGGAAGAATACAGCAGAAAATGCGACTGAAATGGCACGCCGCAAGCAAGAGCTGCACGCGATTGTTGTGAGTAAAGCTATGTCTTTCGATCTCCCTCGCACTCACTTATGACCGCCGCTGCTCGAGCTCGAGCCTTCAGCAGTGTGTCTCGAACCTCAGCGCGAGGAGAGAGAAACAGCGAAGGCGAGGGTGATGTTGGTCCAATAAAGAAGCTCATGAGAGAGTGTGTGGGCATCGAGAGAGAAAGACAAGCGAAAAAAGGCGCGCGGTGCCTGCGGCAGGTGGTCAGTGACCGCGATATTGGAAGCGATGGCGCCGCACTCTCCAGCGCCTTGCCACAAATCGGATACTCCACTCCACCGCCACGAACGAACACCGCCCACATGGCAGGCTTCACCGGAAACGCGTGCGTTGACGAGTAGAAGCAAAAACTGTAACAAGTACGCGACACGTTGTTCGTGTTCGCTCTTTTTTGTTATTTGAACGTGTCGTCTCTTGCCCTTCTGCTCCTCGTTGGGGTTGCGCTTGAAACTCGTGAAGGCAAGCGCTACTGCCCCGATTGCGAGCTCATACGGCTCACCTTCCGGCATGCTGCTCACACGCATACACGCACACGCATATATATATACATATGTATATATGTTTAGACATGCACATATATGGATATATCATGCGCATGTACACGGACAGGTAAATCTATGGGCGCACAGGGGCAAAGAAGGCCCGAGGAAACGACGCGAACAAGGAGCGAAGAAAATACGCTAGAAAGAGAATAGAAACGCATTCGTGGCGGCTGACGGAGCCAAGGCTTAGATGACGGTCCATCCGGTGGCGACGGGCGACTGAGTGGGCAGTGGACATAGGAAGGGCCGGCAGCAGTGCGGAACAATAAAGTAAGGCAAAGAAGCCGTGAAGCGCACAAACGAACAACGTAAGATGAAAAAGGCAGCAAGCTCATCTGACAGCTCAATGCACGCAAGCACACCTAGTATTCCCTTCCCCCCCCCCGCTCCGCCCACGCGATCCCTCTACTTTTTTCTCTTTCGCGTGACATCCTCCCATCCTCAACCCCCTGTCTCTACCTTCACAGACAGCTCCACCTTCTCCACCCTCCCTCTGCCAGCCACCCTCGACCCTTGATCTGTTCCTTTCTTGAGGGGGCTCAAATTTTTGTTCTCTCTCAACGGCACTGCTTTAGCATCGAGCAAGCCCATTTCCGAAGTTGAGACGTCCGGACCTGGTCTACCACGATCCCCCCTCGCTCCTCCTGTATCCTGTCCCACAGGCGCAAGTGCGCACATGCGCGGTTGCATTTCTGCGCCCCTTCTCGGGCTCTGCCTCCCCCTCCCCCTCCTCCCTGACTTGCCATCTTCCTATCTGTTCTGCATGACGCAACTGGCGCGTCCCAGCAAAACACATGAAAGAAGTGGAAAGAGGAAGAGAACACTGGGGAGTGAGCAGAAGACGGCGCAACTCAAATAAAGTCCAAGCAAAAGTAGGGAGATGCAGTGGGAAGTGCGGGGGGGAGAAGCGAGGGAGAGCGTGAGACGTCGAAACACGCAGAAACCATCCGAGACGAAAAAAAGGGAGCAAAACGAAAGCATCAAAGGCCTAAAAGACACGCGAAGGATAGAAAGAGAGATAGTTCGGGGCTCATAGTCGTTCAAGAGCGAGAGAGAGAGAGAGAGCATACAACACTATGCATCTTCTGCGTGAACTAGAAGAGGCGGGGAAAGGAAAACGAATTCAGTCGAAAGTGTGCGTGTGTCGGTGTGTAGAGAGAGAGGGGTGAGGGACGAAGGAGGAGGGGAGGAAAGGAACAGCTTCACTATATTGGAGGCAACCGTATCTGCCGAGATGCGCGCCAACGGCAGAGCTGCCTGCGCTCTCTGTACCGTGACCTCCTCATGAGGATATGGACACGCACATAAGCCCCTTTCACCGATTCTTGTATGTCTTTTCCTTCTCGACCTCTCACCTCGACATCCAAACCCTACCCTCCCCACCACCACCACTTCTTTTAATCGCCTCTGACACTAGAATCAGCGGATATGCACAGTGAAAATAAAAAGGAAGACAGGAGAGATGCGGGGCCGGAAGAGAGAGCAAAACGGAAGCAGCCTAGGGACACGCCAGAAAGGGGGAGGGAAAAAGGAAACGCCTTGTCCTGCAAATGACATCAGACACAACCGCATACACATACACAGGCAGAGGCCGACACACACACACACACACACGCAGCACAGTCCAGCAGCGGTGCAGGCATTTCCCCGGTATCAAGGGCAGAGAAAGCAGCAGCGGAGGGGGGTGAAGCGTGGTAGCAGGGCAGTGGACTTCTACATTCCCTGCAGCCTCAGGTCAACGCCCTTGCCCCGTTGCGTATGCAACGTCCCCCCAGCAAGATGAGGGACCAGAGGAAAGCAGGAAACAAAGGAGCTATTTCTCCTTCACCCAGTGCCTTGCTGAGGCATCAGATGGCATAAACAGCGAAAGAACCCAGAAAAAAAAACAGAGAGAAACAGAGGCGAAACAGATGGGAAGGCCATTGATCACCGTGTGGGAGGGAGGAAGAGTGGCGTTGAGCACCCGCGAGTGCCTCCTTTATACAGCATCCGTTTCTCAAGCACTGGAATCGAGCTTGTCTCTAGCCTTTGTGCGCGCGTGTACGATTCTTATCGCTTCGTCCTTTCCACCACGCTACTCTGCGGTGCCCCTTCTCTTTTCTTCGCTCGCCAGTGGAGGTTCGTGCAACGGAAGAGGGGACAAGGAAAGAAGGAGACGAGCGGATACGTCAGCAAAGCAGAGGGGCCCGCTGGAAGGGGAGAGAGCGAACTTCCAAAGACATGTACACCAGTGGAAGGAGGAGGAGGGGGGTGGGGAGGGGACCGGCAGACAAGGAAAAAAAGAGAGAAAGCAAAACCGTCCGAGGCAGACGCAGGCCTCGCACAGCTTCTTTCCATTTGTTGCCCACAACACCAGCACAAGCCGAGGGCGGCAGCGCTATGCGAAACAACTCTCCCGAAGCCAGCACGGCCAGTACAAGAGGAAGTGTAGTAGCCGCACGCAGCCCCACGAGTGCGCCGAAGCAAAAAAAAAACTTATAGAGAAGCAAGCTGGCAGTGTCAAGTGGAGCGCGTGACTGGTGGTGAAATCCGACAGAAAAGAAAAGCACGACGTCACCAATCGCAGGAACACAAGCGGCCCCTAATGCCTCCCAATACATCGACGGTACGTATGGTAAGCGAGAGGTGCCATGCAAGAGCTGCGCCACCGAATCGAACTGCACGAAAGCGTCGCCCCAAAGCAACCACGATCCCTCCGTGGTAGAAGCAAGCCACGAAAAATCGGTAACGAGCAAAACCCGGTCGCGGGTAAGTGCCGTCGCGCGGCACCCAGCCCTCCTCACGAGCTCGCGCCCGTGTACAGGTCATAGCGCATCATGTACTCCCCGCCAAGCGCCATCAGCTCCTCGTGGCTGCCCTGCTCGATGATGTGCCCAGAGTCTAGCAGGATGATCTGGTCGCAGTGGCGGATCGTTGTCAACCGGTGCGCAATGCTTACCGACGTGACCCCGTATTTCGCCTGGTACGCGTTGATGCCCTCTTGCACCTTCGCCTCCGTCACATTGTCGAGCGCGCTCGTCGCCTCGTCCAGCAGCAGCAGTTTCGGTCGCCGCAGCAGCCCGCGCGCGATCGCAACGCGCTGCTTCTGACCGCCAGACAGCGCGCTGCCTTTGTACCCCACTTCCGTGTTGTAGCCATCTGGCCACTTCACGATCTCCCAGTGGATTTGTGCAAGCCGCGCGGCCTCCTCGACTTCATCGTCCGTCGCGTCCTCGCGCGCGTAGCGGATGTTTTCCCGCACAGTCCCGCTGAACAGATTCGGCTCCTGGAGCACAACACTGATGTTGCGCCGCCACTCCGCGATGTCCAGTGACGACAGGTCCTTCCCATTCACGCAGATCAGCCCAGAGCGCCGATCGTAGAAGCGGGCAAGCATCTGAATGATCGTCGACTTTCCGCACCCCGTCTGCCCCATCAGCCCGTTGGCCGTTCCGTCGCCGAACCGCAGGTTCACGGACGCAAGCACAACCTGCTTCGGTCGCGCAGAATAGATGAACTGCACCTTTCGGAAGTCAACGTCACAGCCCTTGCCCAGATCCTTGTCGCCGGGCTGCTCGATGTCCACGTCAGGCACGCGGTCGATCACGCTGAACACACGTTTCGCAGAGCGCTCCGCGTCTGCCAGCTTCGTCGCGAATGCACCAGCTTCACCGGCGTTCTGCGCACCGAGCAGGATCGACATGCTCGCGATCATGACATCCGTGAATTGCGCCTCGCCCCGGTCAATCAGTTTGCTACCATACCAGAAGCACAGGGCGTAGGCGCTGTAATAAATAAACTGTGTGGCGCCATAGATGCTGCCGGCAATGATGCCCTTTTTTACACTGCGCGGCGTCTCTACTCGCAGTGTTGCCTCGAAGGCCTCAACGCGATCCGCCTTCATGTTGAACGATGTCACTGTGCGCACACTCGACAGCGCCTCCGTCACAATCGTGTCGCTTGTGTCACCCTCCTTGCTCTTTGTATACCCGTTCATCATCGTACGCTCAGCAAGGCTGCAGCCAATGAGCAACGGCATGCAAGCCAGCGCTACAAGCGCAAGCTTCCACTGGTAGATGAAGCTCACCACAACCCCAGAAGCAACAATGCATACCGTCTGCACTTTCAGGCCAATCGACGGGCCCCACAGCTGATGCACGGCCTCGCAGTCGCCGGATAGCATCCCGGCCAGGGTGCCAGCATCACGTCCGGGAATGTCAAAGAAGTTCATGTCCTGGCGCATGATCTGACGGAACAGCAACACGCGGATCTTCGTTGTCAAGTGCTCACCTGCGTATCCGTAAAAGCCGTGCAGAACCCAACCCAAGAAGGTTGCAAACGAAAAGAGAATAAACAGCGGAGCGTACAGGTTGGTTCCACTGCGCAGTTGTTCAACATTCTTGTTAACACTATACTCGCCAAGCACGCGCAGCATGTAGCCCATCAAGATGGAGCTCGTAGGTCGGGCGGCGCCACCGACCGCCGAGCCGAGAATACCCAGAGCCACAGCCCACGATTTGTCCTTATTCATTCCCATCAACCGTCGGAAGCCAACGTTCACATCATTCACTTCCCACTTGGCGAGCTCCTCGATTGGCACCTTCTGACGCGCCGTGCGCGGCGCCTCCTCGTCCAGGTGCGCAAGAGCCGCCTCGTCCAGAATCACGTTCAGGAAGTCATTTGCCTTGCCGCAGTCCTGCCCCCTTGCGCCGCTCCTCACGTCACCAGTAGACACGCCCTGGATCCTCGCCATGGCAGCAAACTCTCCACCGAGCTCCATCAGCTCGTCGAACGTCCCGCTCTCCGTGATCTTGCTCCCCTCCGCGCCGTCGTACTTCACGTAGTAGATGCAATCCACGTTGCGGATTGTCGCGAGCCGGTGCGCAATCACGATCACGGTCATCCCGCCCTTCTCCATCAGCCGGTCCAACGAACGCTGTACCTCCATCTCAGACTTCCGGTCCAGCGCACTCGTCGCCTCGTCCAGCAGCAGGATCGGCGGCCGCTTGACGAGTGCGCGCGCAATCGCGATTCGCTGCTTCTGCCCGCCCGACAGCTGAGAGCCCACAGCACCCACGGGCGTGTTGTACTGGTCCGGCAGGCTCATGATGGTGTCGTGGACGTTCGCCTGTCTGCAGGCCTCGATCACCTCCTCCTCCGTCGCGTTGGGTTTCCCCACGCGCACGTTCTCCATCATCGTCCCCGCGAACAGGTTGGGCTCCTGCGACACGATCCCGATCTGGTCGCGCCAGTCGCGCAGGCATAGCTCGCGCATGTCCACGCCGTCGCACAGCACGGTGCCGCCAGCAGGGTCGTAGAAGCGCTGGATCAGCCCGAGCATCGACGACTTGCCGCACCCAGACGACCCGGAGAACGCAATCTTCTGCCCGCACCTGATCGTCAGGTTCAGGTCGCGGAACAGTATCATGTCCGGGCGAGTCGGGTACGAGAACCGCACGTTGCGAAACTCGATGCTCTGCTCAAAGCCCGTTACAGGTACGCCGTCAGCGTCGATGTCCACCGGTGGTACACGGTCGATCGCCTTGAAGATCGCGTACGCGGCAGCACGGGACTCGGTGAATGCAGTCACGCTGGGTGCCACGAACCCGAGGCCAAGGCTACCCATCAGCACGGCCAGAAAGGTAGAAATGATATCCGCCATGTCACGGCGACCCCATTCGACTAGGTAGGAGCCGAAGAAAAAGGCGATAGTGTAGCTGAGATATACGAGGGCCATGATCACCGCTGCAGAAAGGTTGCCCGCAAACTCTTTGCGGATACCACGGTCCTGGGCGTGCAGGACCGCTTCAGCGAACCGCTGCAACTCGTAGTCCTCGCGGCCAAACACCTGCACCGTGCGGATGTTCTCCATCACCTCCGTCGCCAGAGAGCCGGCCTTCGCAAAGTGCTTGAGCGACGACTCTGTCATCTTGGACACGATGTTGCCGATTATGGCAGTCATAACAATAATGAAGGGCATCATGCCGACCATCACAAGCGTCAACTCCCACGAAAACGCGAAGCCGGCGATGTAGCCGATGATACCCATGGCGCCGTTCATGATACCCTGCGACAACTTATCGTTAATGCCATTCTGGATCACATGTGTGTCGCCCGTCATGCGAGCGGTCAGCTCGCCAGGGCTGTGCTCGTCGTGCCACCCAATGTCCTGGCGCAGCACAGCGCGAAAGAAGTTCAGACGGATGCGCCCTTCCTGACGAGACGCTGTCACCGTCCAGCATAGCACGTGGCCACCACAGGTCACGAACATGCCGATACCGACGTACACCATGATCAACGACATCTTCGCCGCGCTGAGCTCGACACTGCCCACGCCAGACATGAGATCCATTGCGATACGGCCAAATATAAAAGAGAAGAAGGGCATGCCGGCACCGCTGCAGATTGCAAAGATGGTGCCAATAATCATGAGAGCACGGTCAGTCGTGTCGGCGTAGCGAAAAATCGCTATAGGGCTCACACTTTCGTTCACCGCCGCCCTCTTAACCTCCTCCTCGGCACTGAACAGAGGATTGCGGCTGTCGTAGCCACTGCCGCCGTGCGTGCTGTCACTCTGATCGGCAGGCTTATTCACCAGTGCCAGCTTTCCCTCGTCCACATACACGTCATACGTGTGCGACATATCGATCAACTCCCTCGACTGCGGTGCCGGACCGTATCTATAGTCATTGTGTTCGCAACAGTCGCCGCGTTCGACCAGCCCCTCCGCAATGGGTTGGTGGGGAGAAAATGACCCCTGTCTATCCTCCCATTCAAAGACGGAGCCGCCCTTGGCGCTCGCACCCCTTTCAGAGCCCTCGGGCATGGCGTATACAGCGTGCAAGCTGCAAAAGTGGAGTCTCAAGCGGGAAGTCGGTACTTTTCCTCCGTGCGCCCCAGTCAGCAGAGGAGATAAAAAGGGGAAAGACGCTGGCCCGGGTGCGATGAGCTTTGGGCCTGTTACTTTCGTCTGCAGGGTAGTCGACGTGCGGGCGACGCGCTGCCGCTGGACGCGCTGGACACAGAGGAAGGCGACAAGCAAACCTACAACGGTACCCTCACCCCCCACTCACACACACACACACCAAAGAGCCGAATCGGGTCGAAATTGAGAGGTAATGCACGCGTGCCCCTCCCCACAGAGAGAGGGAGCGACAATAAAAGAAGAAAAAATAACGTAACAGCAACAACAAGAGCTGCGTCGAAGAGGCGGTATCGTGCCAAGAGGAAGAGAAGGAGCGTCACACCTCTTGTCTGGTCGTCGTCTCGTGGTGAGTCGAAGGAGGATCTTATCTGCCGCACCTCTGTGCAGCTGAAGGTCGGCGGTTGTTTTAGGGGTCCGTAAAAGAGGAGGCAAGCGATGGTTTGGATAGTAAGGTAGCGTAAACCGCCTAGACACAACAGATGTCCTCACAAGACGAGAGAAGTAACGCTTTGGGTGCACACACAATAATAAAAAAAAGAAGGAAGATCGCAGAGGAAGGAGAGCCAACAAGTGAAGAGACAGAGACGGTGACGCACTCAAAACACGCACACTCGTCCCTAAATGTGTGCCAAGTTGGTTTCCGTGCTTGCCTCTCTGCGTGGATTGATCCTGTTTGTGTTCCTGTATGCAAGATCGTCGAAATTGGCCGAAGGTGAGAGAAAGGTGGGCAGAAGGATCAGTGCGCGGCTGGCGGCGACGTAGCACCCCCTGCGTACGCGCAAGCAAAAAGGACGAAAGAAAAAGACAACTGAAGCAGCTTCCGGTTGGTCGCTCCTTGTTACTGTTTGATTGCTGGTGTCTCTGTGTGTGTCGGTGTGAAATCAGCCTTCAGCAACGCATAAATTCTATGAAACGCGAACAAAAAAGGTAAACACAACTGTATGCTACACGTAGTATATCCTATGCATCACGTATAGATATACCATGTAAGATATATATATATATATACATATATATATATATATAATATTCGATAGAATGTACGTACTTTTATCGAGAGAGAAGAACAAAGGGCCGAAGGAGGTGGGGGGGGGGGGGACGAACAACAACAAGAGCAGTCGCAGTAATCAGCGAAGAGAGTCGCCAGTGCAGTGCGCCACAACAAACCACAAAAAAAGGGGAAAGAGGGCAACGAAAAAAGCGGGAGAGAGCCAAGATGGTGACGATGAGAGAAACCCAATACAACTCGACTAGGGACAACCACTACACATAAGCACACACGCATATATATATATATATATACACATGTATAATGTGCACAGCTGCACGCAAAACGAATGCCCCACGTTAAAGCCGCAGAGGAATGTGATGGCGACACGCGAGAGATGAAAAAGAGAAGGAGGGCACGATATGGAGAGGGGGAGAGAGAAGGGGTCGGACGACAAAACAGGAAGCAAAGAAGGAGCGTCACACGGCCCTCTTCGACACACAGAGAAAAAAATGGAATCGACCCCACCAACACCGCTGAGAAGAACGGCTGGTAGTGCGCGCAGGAGAAGAGAAGTAAAGGTGACAGAGAAAAAAAAAACGGTAGAAAAGCCTTGATACACAAGCAATACAAGTGCACAGAAGTGATGAGTCAAGGCGAAGCTCAGCAGGCGGGAACCTTGCGATCGTACACCAGCAGGCGAGCGAAGACACGAGCAAAAAAGATACTGAAAAAAAAAACGGAAAAAAGAAGAGAAGAGGAGAGGCGAGGTACGGCACAAGGAAGAGGGAAAGGCTACAAGGAAGGGCAACCAAAACGGAATATATATATATACATGCACAAATACAGCGCGTATGTGTGTGTGTGTGTGGGGGGGGGGTGTGGGTGGGTGGGTGGGTGTTGGGTAAAGGCCTCTCGTCTACCAGTCGTTACAAAACAACGACAAAAAAAATAAAGCGTGATGATATCAACGGCTTCTATAAATAGGGGAAGCGTATGTTAGGAAGGAATGGAGACAGCGAAAGATGGGAGAGGGGGTGGAGGGAGCGTGTATGGCACAAAAAGCAGACGCAAGGAATCCACAGACAGATGCACCGAGATGTAGATGAAGGGGGGAGAGGGGGGGGGGGGTTGGTCTGTTACAGAAAATAAAAAGGGAAAACCACAGAAAGAAGAGAGAGACTCCACTCGCCGGGTGGGGAAGAGATGCGGATACTAGAGCAACACTATGACCTGTTGAGTCGGCCAAGCGTGTTTATGTCTGTGTAGCTGGGTGTGTGGGCGGAGAGAAAGGGGGGGGAGAGATGCAAAATTGCAATGCTTGCAGAAAGGCGAAACAAAACGAGAAGCACCTCGCTAACACACAGAAAAACGATGCACACAACGCTCTTCGTTTCTCCGTCGTGCCGATACTTTTCAAAGTGCTTATCTGTTTGTCCTGACTCTTAATAGTACACCTCTGAACTCAATCTGTGGCAGTTTTGCGTCTTGTTGTTCTGATGCGTCCTATACGTGCGTCGCGGGTGGAAGGAGGAGGGCTTGGGCTACGATCGTGTTTTTTTTCGTTACAGTGGAAACAAGACACCTTCAGAAGCCGTAAACCTGTCGCACACTCACACACTCACACACAGAGAGAGAGAGAGACACAAAAATGTAAAGAAATGCGAAAGCAAAAAAATATGTGTTTGGTGTAAGATGACAGAGGGGGGGGAAGAAACGAATATGGAAGGTAGAAGAATGCTGGAAAACGGAAGGGTGCGACAAGGGGAAGGGAAGGGAAGGGAAGCGCACAAGAGAGAGAGAGAGACGGAGGGGCCCGATGAAGAAAGTTTTGGCTGTACCCACGCCTGTGAAGCGACTGCACCAGGCTGGAGATCCAAAGATGAGATGGAAAAGAGCAGTGCCACGTGTCACGGGAGAGGTGGCACGCTTGTTGTTGGTGTCTTTCGCTGAAGTGATCACCAAGGCGAAGATCGAATGAAAGAAGGCGCAGAGAGAGAGAGAGAGAGCGAAACAGTCGAAGACGGTTGACGGTCGAGCAACTGTGCAGCACAAGAGGCAGATGAATACGCACGCAGCTAGGAGTATTCACAGCAAGCACACACACACACACAAACAAGAAGCAGCAGCAGCAGCATAAGATAACGAGATGATCACCTACGCGCCAGCAATCATGGCAGCACTAGTACGTACCAACAAGACGAGAAGGGGTAAGGGGAACTCGATCGTCGCTAGATCCAATGGCTTTGTGAAGATGTGATGCTCGTGTGTGCGTGTGTAAGAGAGAGAGAGAGAGAGACAGACAGAGAGGGGAGGGGGGCGGTTTCTCAGCTGCCTCAGTTGGTGCTAAGGGAGCTGGTGCGCAGCTGGCGCGCGAAGAAAGGCGAGCAAAAAGGAGCCGAGAGGTGGGGGAGCGGCGGTTCATATGGACATGCAGCGCGGAGGTGATGGTTGATAAGAAAGACGAAAGCAAGTGTGCGTGAAGAGGGAGAGAGATAAAGAAGAGCGGGGTGGTGTAACAGTGGAAAACGGAAGGCGGTAGACGAAGACGGGACGATAAAGTGCCCACAGCCACGGAAGGAGAAGCCAAAGAAAGCCGATGAACAACACGTCGTTGCTAACCAGACCTCAGCTTCTTCGCTTTTCAAAGAAATTGGGAGGGGGTAGGGAGGGTGCAGGGCAACACGGCGAGCGTGTCAGGACTGCGATCCATGTGTTTGCTTGTGCCTGGACTCATCATCACCTCTTTTCTTTGTTGTTGTTCAACGCTATTCTGCAACACTTATGAAAGGAAAGATGGAGCGTTAGTGCCCCCCACCACCACCACCCCACCTTTGCTTTTTTTCATATCGTTCTTTCTCACGGGTTCGCCTGTACGCTGTTCGGCTCGCAGTTGCCGCAGTCGTCGACCATCTACACTCGGCAGAAGAGTGATAGTCAACACACGCACACATACACAGAGAGAGGGGGGAAGAGAACACAAGCAAAGGCGAAGAAAAGGAAGAAGAAATCAGTCGACATAATGGCTAAGCGAAGACATGACAAAAAAAGGAGACAAGAAAAAAAATGGCAGAAGCGGGAGGGGAGGGACCAGAGGAGGAGGCATGCACAAGCACGCATGCATGCGCACATGTATACTCAAACGCATATGAGTGTGTGCATGCATGTATATGTATATATATATATATATATATATATATATATGCAACTGTGGGTGTATGTGTGTGTGTGTGTTTGTGTGTGTGCCCAATACCCATCCTTCTTTTGTGTGAAAGAGTCCACTTAAACGTGCGATATTCCTCCCTCCCTCCCACCCACCCAACCCGCCCTTCTTTGTTGACTGTGTTGAGCACGTCATGTGGGCATAGGGGTCCGTCACAGAAGAAAAAGAGAAGGCAGATGAGGGAAAGAGGAGGAGGTCTGAAGTAGACGAGGATTGGGAGACGGTAGTGCGTGGGTGCATGGAGGAGGGGGAGGGGGTTTTATAGCTATCACTCTCTTCCTGCTGCCTCTGTCATGCCTCTACCGCCCCTGTTTCCCTCTCTTCCTCCGTCATCTGTCTAAGACAAGTCGTGCAGCCCTCTCAACCGCTGCTGCGCGTCGGTGAGTCAGTCTGTCTTTGTGCGTTGGCGTGTGTCTGTGGGCCGCCCGCATGTAGATGCACAGAGATATGCTGATACAGTGCCGGTGAAAGGGTCATGGGGGAAAAGAAAAGAGAACAAACCACACCTAATCTAAAGTGTTGCAGCTGCTGCTCTCGACAATGTCAACTCGAGAACAGAGAGCGCAGACAAAAAGTCGAAGGGATTTCGCTGTGGGAGCGGGGTGAGGAGATGACCCGTACATATCTCCTTTCGCTTTGCGCCTCCTTCCCTTCCCGTAGTCCAGCACGCGCTGCAGACACACACTGGGAGGGAATCATCCGGTAAAAGAGAAGACGCGACAGCCCCCCCCCCTTGAAAGTTGGCCAAGCGGAGAAAGGAGACCCTTATTCTCCCAATAAGGCGCAACAAAACAAGCGAAAACACATACATATATATATATATATATTACAAGGCACGGAAAAAGAGAAGCCCGTTTGATTATCGCAGGTGAGAGGAGCACGAAACGACGTCCACACACCACACACCTGCACACGCGCGCATGCAAACACAGACAAATAAAAGACATCAATGCAACGAGGCCGGCGAATTGCTATCCCTCTTCTTTGAACCGCTGTCCTCCTGTCGTTGCTATCCTGGTCGCAACTCCGTTCTTTCCGATCCCCCTCCCCACATACAAACAAGCCCACGCCCGCACTCGCCTGCTGAGCGGTCCGCATATGTTTCTTCTTCTGCTTATGATTTTGTGCCACAGGAGGGCGGGTCGAGCGAGACAGTCGCAGAACGAGACAAGATGCACACATTCGCGTATTGGAAGCTGTGCGCTTCCTCCGTTGTGGTGAACACGCACGCAAGTCTGCCAAAGAAAGTGCACGAAGGCGTCATGGAGTGAGCAAGAGAACCCAATAGAGGCGAAGGATCGAAGCGGTCTACCTTTTCTTTAGTCAACGTCGCCGTTCCACCAAGAGCGCGTCGACACGTGTACGCATACAGCCGCGGCCTACCCACCCCTGTCGCACCGCGGCGACATCCGGGCCGGCGAGGATGAGCTGGCCGCCGTTGCATCGGGCCATGCCGCTAGCGGGCCCGCCACCTTGTCCTTCCTCGCCCATTCCACGCACACGTGCTGCGCGATCGGCGCCACATGGGCCAGGGTGCACTGCATGCCATCATCCCACAGGGCCACCTTCAGAGTCCAGCTCAAGGGTGGAGGCGGTGGTGCGGCGTGCAGGCAGCAGGGGCTGGTGGTCTGGGTGCATGTCGAACCAGTACAGGGAGGTGGGCCAGCCGCAGGTCAGGGCCCTCTGACACCCTGCGCTCTGCCTGCACGCCATGCCCCTCCCTCTGTCGCTTCAAGCCGCCTCATGCGGTAATATGGTGTGAATACTCTCCATACAGGACTCTGGACGGCTCGATGGTGCCATTCAGGGGAGCTCTCGCCATGCTTCGGGTATTGGCACCTCATCAGCCAACCGCGTGGGACGCAGGAGATGCCGCACCTTTCGCACGCATGCGCTTTGGGACTGATCAGTGTGCCTCTCTGTGCGACTTTTTCGCCCATCACTTCTTCTCTGCTGATCTCTGCATGCCTCGCTCGGATGATATATATCATCGTCGATATGCTTGACAGCCCGTGAGCACAGCATCCACATTTGTTTTTTTTTTGCATTCTGGGGTTTGCCTCAGGACAATAGTGTTGTCTGGGGAGTGGAGGGGGAGAGCGTGTTCTCTTCATCGTCCGTCGATGCCATGGAAGGCGGGCGTGTATGGATGACTCGCCCGCATGCGTAGGAAAAGTGGAGGAAAAAAGCACGAGAAGAGAAAAAGAGGGAGGACGATGCGCAGAAACCACACCGACCCGAATTCGAAAACCAAAAAAAAAATTAAAATAAAATACAGCACAGAGGTTGAGGGCCAGAAAAAAAAATGGGGGCGGGGCGGGGCGGGGGAAATACACGAAAAGCATGCCAAGAACGAAATTTTAGAAGTTTAAAAAACAGCAGAGAAACACAAAACAAGCGGGGGTCGAGAAACACGAGAGAAGCAGCACCGAGGAGAATCGATGACAACAGGGACGCACGAGGGAAAAAGGAAGAGCCTGAAACAAGAGATCGAGTACAAGCCAAAAGCAAAGGGGAGAGGGAGACACACACAGACAGAGACACAATTTTGTTTGGCGTTCAGTGGTTGAAACCCCCCACCCAAGAAAAAGAGAGGGCACGAAGACGGGAACCCGCAGGCGCCCTCTCCTTCGTGCCTACTCTGTCGCTTGCACACAAGAAGCAACGAAATTATAAATAAACCAACAAACGGCATGCTGTCCCCAGCATCAGCGATGAGAGAATCCGGGGGGAAGGGGGCACACTGCACTATATATGTCTCTCTAAGTGTGTTGTCCTAGCACATCGTTGCATTTGCATGATGGTTTTTTTTTTTGGAGGGGGGGCGGGAAAGGGACAAAGGCTCGTCTCTTTTCGATGAGGAGTGCATAAAAGACAACAGAACGAGCACACGGGCACACGCCCAGAGAAAGATCACCAGCATTGAGAGACGCGGAGCTTCCCTCCCTCCCTCCCTCCCTCCCTCCCTCCCTCCCCCCCCCCTCTAGGAACCCTTTCGACAGACATCAGGGGCAGAAACACGCATAGTCGTGCAGGTCGAGAGAGAGAGAGAGAGAAAGGCGAAGACAAGAGCAACAAACAGATAGGGAGGAGGGCACAAGGAAAAAGAGCTGATCTTAGTCGACGATCAATGCTTCCAGATGTGGCTGTACTTGCGTGTTTCTTCCCCTTAGTTGTGGTTGCTGTGTGTCGCAACAAGCCGAACGGACGCGTTTACATAGATAACACCAACGAACAAAAGGGGAAAAAGAAAGAGGCGAGCCCGAAGCCGCTGGTGGAAGGGCTGACGCGTTATCGCAGACAGTGAGAAAACACGCCAAGTAGAGAGGGGACACAACAAAAGAGGCAAGCACGAACAAGAAAATCGACATCCGTTTCGAGCTGTCTCTTATGTTTCTCTGCGTGTAAATAAGCATATATAATATATCGATGTATGCATGTATATATATATATATACATATACATGTGTGTGTGCGTGTGTGGTTTGCCCCTCTGCGTTGGGAAACAACACGAAGGGAATTCGTGAAGACTTGCACAGGAGAAGCACGCATATAGAATAGCCACAACACGCGATATAACAAAGCACTCGACGAAAAAGGGAAAGAAAAAACGCGAAGGCGGATGTGAAAGTGAAACTGAGGCACCCACAGCAACTGAATACGAGTCGGAGAGACAAGAAAGAGGCAGGCCCTACAAGACCACGTAAAACACTTTCGCGGCAACTGTGCTGTTACGCATGAAGCGCACAACACATTCAAGGCGGACATCAACATAGTTGCAGCGCCAAAGACTCCCCACCACCACCACCACCCGACGCGTGTCCCTACTGTGCCATGCAACAGGAGCCAAGCACCACTCCACCCCTCTGGCCGGCCCCACAGGCGCCCACCTCACGTGGTGCAAGGCAGCCGTAGACACACGCGCTGCAACCATGCGCCGACTCAGTCATCGGAGCACCGCCTCGGCCTCAAGCTCTACCGACCCTCCGCGCTGCAGGTCGCCTCACAGCCGCTCCCACCGTGCCAGTCGTCAGGTGGTGAGTCCCTCTCTGGGTGGCTCAGGCCCCCCACGCACCACCACCATCAGTCGGCGGTGCGAGGGCCGGGGTGGGGTATGCTCGAGTCACGCTGCCACTGCGCCCATCATATAGATTAGCGCAGGCGTGTTCACTGTCGCCGGTCGCTTCGGCGCAACGCCATCCAGGCCTGGTCTCCCGACGCCAGTGGCGGCAAATCACTCTGACCTCCCCACGTCGTGGGTACTGGACCCTGTCACCGCCAGAGGTGGTCCCGCATTAGCAGGCGCAGTGGGGGGGGGGGGGGTGAGGGGCTGCTTGGCTTCCCTACACACACACACACAGAGAGGGGGAGGGGTGCTGGGCCCTGTGACACCACCACGCACTGAGAGGTGTGCTGTCCTCCCCTGTTACCACGGCTTGCGGCGCATAGAAGAGTTCGAAATGAACGAAAAAGATGCTGTCGTTTCGATCTCTTGTACTCTGCGCTTCTTACCTTGCCCTTTCGCCTTGTTCCGTGGTCCTTGTCTGTCTTGCTGGTCCGCGAACTCGTCCCACTGCAGTGGATTCATAAGCGCCCCCTTGCTGGGCCAACATGCTGCTGGCTCGTTCGAAAAGCACACCTATTTGAGGCACCGAAGCACAGACACCAGAATGAATGGCCGCAAAACAGTCACCGGCAAGCGCAAGGTGCTGACAGAAAAAGAGGAGGGGGGCTGCAGAATCCTCTTGGGGGTGCGGCGCACAAGATTTTTCATGCAGTCTTTGGCATCTTCATCGAAGTGCTTGTTTATCTGGCGCCGCAGGCCTCCCGCTGGTTATGCTCGGGGCTTTTCTCCTTTTCTTTTTCGTGGCGTGACAAACAAGTGTGCGCGCAGTACGCCTACATTTCACCTTGGCACTTGTGTTCACCTCTCTCTCTCTCTCTTTCACCGCATGGCGAACACTTCTCTCTGGTGTCTCAGCCGACTCACCCCTCACTATATACTTTTCTTTTAGTTGTTTGTTTCTTCGGGAGGAAGGGGAGGGGAAGGGGGGGGGGGCAATGTTCAGTACCCTGTGCTTCTGTGTTTTTGCAGAGGAGGTGGGTCCCTGCAAGCTCGACTTCAGCACGGTATAAGCATGACAAATATGTTCACGAAGCTGACAATGCACGCGGTAACGAGAAGACCAAAACCAACGCCCAGCTGCATTCCCTCGGGGTGTGCGTTATCAACTCCGGTGAAGTTGCGCATTTGAGTGCACACGTCTACGTTGTTGACAATATGGCTACCTTGATTATGCAGATAGCAATCCAGCATGCAGCCCCAGCTGATTGCAAGCAGAGCCGCGGCCAATAAGTTCAGCAAAATGCACACCCACTTGATGCAGCAGCAGCAGCACGCATCCAGAAAGCTTCCCAGCAGCGAAGCGGCGAGGATGACGGCACCCGCAATGGCGCACACCTGCGCTATTTTGAAGCGACCCACGCGGCCGTGGCACTCAGACCAGACATCGTTAGGACTAACCGAGTACAGCAATATCAAGCATCTATCGCGAATCCCCCACAGCGAGACGCAGTAGCCGTTGTAGACATGGAGAACACTGTCGTTCAGCGGCATGTACATCGCCAGCGGAGTGCCAACAGCGACGAAGAGTATCGCCACAAACTGGAGGACGCCGAATACTATCCCGGAAATGCAGCCCATTTTTGTTGCTGTTGGAGCGGGAAGGGGAGGAGGGGTCGTCCTCTGTTTGGGGGTGTAGGTGTACGCTTAGGTGCCCGTGCTGCTTCTTTCGTTTCCGCCGTTGCGTACGTGGGAATCAGTAGCTGCTCACAGAGAATACAGACGGAAGAACCGAAAGACAAAACTATGCGAGAGAGAGAGAGAGAGAGGGCGGAAGGCGGTGTAAGCGCGTGTGTGCGTTGGGGCAGGGAGGGAGGGGCAGGAGAGGCCGGTGTAAAAGGGCCGCAGAACGAACGTGGACGGAAAGAGAACAAAAGATGCGCGAAAACGGAAACTATACGAGAGAAACAAAAAAGAAGAGGAGGAGGAGGAGGAGGGATGCGCGCCTGATCGCGTGCGGGCGGGCGTTTATTTGTTTGCCCTTCCTGAGTTTGTTTTCTTTGGTGGTGGTGTTGTAGTGAGGGGCGGAGCTTGGAAGAGAAAGGAGCAAGTGAGCAATGCCTGTGTCTGTGAGCGTATAACCTTAGGAGTGTAGGCACGGTGTGAGTTGGCGCGTCAGCTGTCAACAGCGAAGATGAGAACGAATGGAGAAAGAGAACGACGACACAGAAGGAAAGAGAAACACACCAACGCACGCACACACACACGCACACAGACAAGAGAAGGATGTGGATGCAATGTGCTTAATAGCACCTTCAATTCCTATTTTAGACCGTGATGAGAAAGGAAAAGAAGATACCAGGAGGCAACGAGAGGAGAAAGGAGGAAGGCTCAGAAGAGTGGGAGAAGAGAGGGGTTTGTGGGAGCTGCGCACCCACGAAAGTAAAAAAAAAGGGGGGATGTCTGCGAAATGAAGCGGCAAAACAGCGAAAAAGAAAGGAAAGTAAAAGGAAGAGGGCAATGCGAAAAAGCTAAAGAGAGAACGAAGCTGAGACACATAATATGTTTGGCAGTCGTGTTCGACGTGGAGAATAGAAAGTAGAGCACCGAGAAATCTGTTCAAGAGTGCTTTGTGGGCGTGTGTATAGGCATGCATGCATGCATGTGTGCGTGCATGTTTCCGTAATCCCAAAGCGCGTTCGGAGCAGCAACGAAAACGATGTCAAAATAAAAAGGCGTGCATACAAGTATAAGTGTTACATTTCATGGTTGAGTTTTGATAGCCAGGGTAATGCAGGTCATCGGAGGAGCGGAGCGGAGAGAGGGCGCAGAAAATAAAAGCGAGAAGCTAGCGCTTGGCTGTGTATCGGCATGAGAAGCTGGATAAGTAGTCAGCTCGAGGTGGCGGAAGCTAAGGAACATGGATGCATGAGCTGGCCACTCGCTCCTCAGTGGTTGGATTCGCGGGTGCAGGTCAAAGGAGGGGTGCGAAGGAAGAAGAGAGGGACACAATCTACTAGGATTGCAAAACTCCGATACTGGTAGCCTTCTGTCCCTCGTGCCTGCCATTTTGTTTTGGTATTTGGTGGAGGCTTACGGAATGAGATTCGATTATACTATGCCGTTCACACATGCTTTGCACATGCATCTAAAACTCACGAGCCTGCAACACACCACGGTTAGTACCGGCAAGCGGCAGCACAGTTTCCTTCGCATGATACGGTCACAACGAACGACGCCTCCATGCATTATGATGTACACCTCATCCGTTTGTGTGCCTGTGTGTCTGCCTATCCCTGTGCACGTGCGGGTGAACGCACGCTTCGTTTAAGAGCCGTTAGAAGAGGGAAGAGCCGAGTATCTTTTTTTTTTCTTTGCCC
This sequence comes from Leishmania major strain Friedlin, assembly GCF_000002725.2. Classification (NCBI taxonomy): domain Eukaryota; phylum Euglenozoa; class Kinetoplastea; order Trypanosomatida; family Trypanosomatidae; genus Leishmania; species Leishmania major. Next base: position 425,539 of record NC_007286.2, on the reverse strand, counting down.
AGTCTCGGATGCCCGCTTTTCGCTCGCGCTCGTGGACGCGCCGCATCACTCCTCTCTATCCCTGTCCATCGCGCGTCGAGGATGTTGGTCGCCTTGAGCCCGCGCCTGGTGTGGGTGTGGGTGTGTGTGTTCGGAGGGAAGGGGAGAGGGGCAGTGGCGCAGGGAGGGGTGCAGATAGGTGCGCTTATACCCAGGCACGCATAGTTGACAACTCCAATTTCACGTTTTTGCTTGTTGCCTTTTTCGCAGAGGAATGCCCCTTTTCGCTTCTTGCCTGCTGTTGCTGCTATCGATCCTTGTGAAGCATGCCCTTGACTTGTTTCGCTGTGACACGAGTAGCCGCCAACACAGCAAGAGAGAGGGGGGAAGCGAAGGAGGAGTCACAAGGGAACGGATCAAGCCGGAAAACAGAGGGAACACAAGAAGAAACTCACAGAATATAAGGAAGAGCGCCGGCTTCGGAAAACACAAGAAACAAGGCGCAACCTCGCACACGGCCGATGTGGAGAGAGGGGAGGGAGGAGAGGGCGGTGGAAGGGTGTGCAATGAAGCGTCAGAGACCGAGAGAGAACGACAGAAAAGAACAAAAAAAAAACGGGAGGAACCCATGAAGCAAGAACGTATCACAGATGCCAAGGCAAAGAAAATCTCACAATCACCCTTATAAACGCGCGTGCGAACGAAATGAGAAAGGAGGCAACGAAAAAAACGCAAAAACTGGAAGGCATCTGCTAGCTCTCTCACTGGGGGCGCGCATGCACACACAAGATGATCACTGTCGTGTGTGCGCGCATGCACGCCAACCACTCATCACTGGCGAATTCGAGGAAAGAAATATGGAAAAAAATATAGAAATAGAGACAGGTAAGAACAGAATCCTCTCCGATTTCACAGGCCAAACCACATTCACGCTCGTCTCAGCTGCTGCGGTGATGATTGCCTGTCAGCAATTTCGCCCCTCCCTCACCCCTTCTTGTTTCTTTTTTCGTGCACTCCTTGGCCTGGCAATGAGGTCGGAAAAGGTCGTCGCACGCTCAGTAGGCGGCAGACGATGAGGTATATAAGTATTCCTCGTTCGACGACCAAAAGGGAGGAGGAAAACGAGGGGCCGGAGCCCACACGGTGAACACGCCCACAATGTACAATAGAAGCAAACACCAAAACAACGCGAAGAGAGGAAGGAGCAGGGAGGCAAGCGCAGCCGTGGAGAGGCATGCAGCAGAATGAAGAAAAACAAACGAGTACAAGATAAAAAGTGAGAGAAGCGCGAGAGTACTGCTAACTGAAACGAATCGAGGAAAGGGGCGAGGCGGGGGCGGCGGCACAGACAAGAGAAAGACGCGAGGGGAGAGCATCAGGAAGGCAGAAACAACACAAAGAGCAAAAAAGGCGCTAGGCATTCGACATGTTCTCTGCGTGGACGTCCAGTAGTACCCTTGCTCTTGACTGTTGTTCCTCTTTTGTTTCATTTTTCTTCTGCGCCCCTCTTCACACACATACACACACACACACACACACACACACACACACACAGTGGTTCTCGTCCTTTCAAGCTCCACTACAGTCACACAGTCACACGAAGCTACGCATACTTTCTCGTTGATCTCTTCGCTCTTCTCATCGTCTGCCTTGGTTCACCTTTCTCCTTTGCTTGATGTGTGTGTGTGTGTGTGTGTGTGTGTGTGTGTGTGCGTGTCTTCTGGAAGAAGTGCAGGGGAAGAGGAGGGAAGGAGGAGGGGCATATTGATAGAACAGACAACACGAAGAGGAAAAGAAATTCGGCTGATTTCGCGTCAGCTGTGTGTGTATGTACTTTTTTTTTGCTGTTCTTCTCGTTGCTCCCTGGGCTCTGGAACGGTGTGTGAAGGCTTTCAAACGTCTACGCTGTCATCATCTCTACGAGTGAGGAGGGAACGTGGTAGTGAATGGGAAATCCAAGAAGAGAAACAAAGAAAGATGCGCTTGCACACGCACACGCACCTAAAGACAGACAGAGAGAGAGGTGCGCACAAGCATGTGCACAAACGCGTCGAATCCCGCTCACGCGCATCGTCTGTGGTGCAACACGCAGAAGAGGGGGAATACAGATACGGTCACGGAGGGCGATGAGGTGCGCAAAAAGTCGATGGGCCACAGGTGGAACTGTGCATAAGCGGGTATCATCGTGGTGTGGCGTGGTTGCGGTCAGTTGTGAAAGCTGAAGAAGCGAGCAACAACGATAAAAATGTGAAAACAAAGGCAGTGTGGGAAAGAGAAGGGCGTGGAAGGCCGGAGAGCATCCACGCAACTAAACGAGAGAGAAGCAATACACGCAAATACCATAAAACGAAATAAAATCGACGAGAGGACAGAAAAGACATGTAAAACCAAAAAAAAACGGAACGCGCACAGCCTCGCTGGTGGGGATCTGCTGCGCACTAAAGGCGGCCCCGTCATCTGACGTGTCCTTTCCTTTTGTATGCGTGGGTGCCTGCGTCTCGCTGGACGTGTGTTTTCGGATATGTCTCCCTTTTCATCTCAAAGCGCCGACCCACCACACCTTCCACTCATCGTCCTCTTCACCTCCACCCTCTTTTTATCCACGCTACAGCGGCCCCTCCCCCTCCCTCCCCCTTGTGCGTTTTGGGCGGTGTACACACACAGACACACACGCGCGCACAAGCAACAAGTAGCAGGTGCACACATGTGCGTGGACAGATAATGTGCATGCGAGTGTGGCAACATGATGAGGTCCGATAACATCACCAACAACAGACATGGAAACGAAAAGACCTGCGACACACTGTAGAACGCTAAAAAGTCGGAGTGACAGAGAGGGGACAGGTGGAGGCAAGGCAAAGAGCGTGAAGGCTCACGGCACCGTTGGCGAGGGGGTTGCTGCGCGGTACAAAGTCACACAGACGAGATGGAAACGGCAGACGACTTGAGCACACGCACACGATATAGTCATGTGAGGAACATAGACGACAAGCTGATGCAGAAACAGGCAGCAGCCGTGGAAACGTGATCATCACTAAAGAGGCAACGGCAAAAAAAGGGGGAAAGAACCAGAGGAAGAGGATGACTTGTCTTCGAGAAGAATCCAGGATGCCGACGCAGGAGAGCTTCGGAAATCAAAAAAAAGAAGAGGCGAGATGGCATGGGCCGCAGACAGACACACATGCAAGCACGCGCAAAGAGAGAGGGAGAGCCCATCAACGAACTAAACAACCAAAACCAGAAAAGGACGTCGGCAGAAACAAAACAAAAAGCGAAATGTGTACCGAGATAAAATATATAGATAAACAAAGAACAAAGAGCTGTGGCGACCGCAAAAAAAGAGTGGGGGAGGGGAGGGGGAGTGGCCTCACATAAGAGCGTCGTCGCCAGCGCGGATGTCAAGACAATGAAAACGAAGAGAGAGAGCACCACCACATATTATATATATATATATGTACATATATCAGTGGCAAAGGGAGACACGCGGAAAACAAAGGGACGTGCGCCGTTGCGTTACCACGTGACGTGGCACAGGCGCCGTGTGCGAGTTTTCTAAAAGCACATCCCGAGATCAAGAAAGGCAGCGGGACACGACAGACAGAGAGAAAAGGAGAACAAACTAAATAAAAAAAAGAGAGAAACAGATGCATTCGAAGGGTCTTGTATGGAGATGATCACGTGCGCGAGGGGAGAGGTATGATGCAGACATGCTTGACGGACTCGCGTGCTGGAAACGGGAGGAGGGTCGTTGGGGGGGGGGGGCAAAAGTTGGAGGACTGGAAGGAAAGCGGCGTGAAAGATAAAAAGGCAGCGAGGTCGTAAACTACAGAGACGCGTCGGGTTCCTATCTGATCGTGCCCGCATGTGTGGCGAGAGAGGGGATGGAGGACGTTTTGCATTGCAGAAGCAGCTTCATTTAAGTGCTCTGTTGTTACATCAGCGTCCAACATTATCCTCAGCGGCATGTCCTCTTCCTTCCTTGCTCGCCTCACTCCTCATCCCTCATCGACCTCGTCCCACTTTTCGCAGTTTTCCTATATGGCCGCCGGTCCATTTTCGCGCTCCCGCGTTCCGCCCGATGCTCGAACACTGACGCGCGCCGCCTGCGACATGCTTTGCACACATGTTCTCTCCACCGCCTCGTCTCCATCAATCGAGCATTGCTGTCTACCTGCTATACACAACGACGAGAGACAAGAAAAAAAATGAGACATGAAAGGAGCCAGCCCCCGCATACGCAAGGAGATGGACAATGCAGGTGCGAGGACAACACATGGCCAGACTACTGCTACGAGAGCAAAAAAAGAGTAAGAAGGTGAGGAAGAGACGTTTCAAGGAAGAAAAGGCCTCGAGCACCATCACTGGGATTCGAGCGCGCAAAAAATCGGGAAATCGGGAAAATGGGCGAAGAGCTAACACGAACGCAACAGCGAAAGATGAACATGCATTTGTATATACTTGATTCCATGCGAATGCGCCGTATGAGTGTGTCTGCGCGTGTAAGTTTGCAGTGATGATGCACAAGCATAGACGTACACACATGCAGGCCCGGCGCGCTCTGATGTCTCTGTGCTATTTCCTCTATCGCGCTGGCCACCTCAGACGCCTTTTTTTACTTGGTCTTCGAAACCTCTGTTTTTGCCCGATTCGCGTGCCTGCAAGGCGGCGCACTCGCGCATGGGACAAGACAACAGCTGTGTGCGAAATCATCGTGGCGCAAGGGCACAATCATACCTCATTTGGCCGACGGGAGGGAGGAACCGGAGAGGAGAAGCTGAGAGGCACGTCCCTTTAACACGGCAGCATGAGAAAAAATATGTTGATGAAGCAGAGGCCCCAGCCGACAATGTAAATGGCAAAGCCGGCACCGTATTTGTAATGGGTGGCCACTGGATTGCCATCTGCGATGGCCGAAGGATGAATGACGGAGCCGTTCTGGCGGAGCGCGTAGCAGGAGTTGTTGTACTGCTGAAGGCCTTCCTCATGGTTGTTGTAGAAGGCGTCAGTCATGAGCGCAGTGACGGCACAGCCACAGAAGGTGGCCAGAATGTTCAGAATTAGGCAAAGCCAGCGCAAGCAGCGGCAGCAGCACAGCATGACAAACCCGATGAGGCACGCCAGAGCACTGATGAGGACGGCAGCAATGCTCAGAGCCTCAGCCGCGTTGAAGCGCTGCAGGCGCTGAGGGCAGCCCTTCCATAAATCCTTGGTCCGGACACTCCACTTGAGCGAGATGCACTTGTCCTTGAAGCCCCATATCGTTAGGCACGGGTCGTTGCTGAGTGCATCCACGTTCTGTACGCGGAATTGGTCAATCAGGGTTCCAACCAAAATGAAGATGAAGGCAATGAGCTGTAGAAGGCAGTAGATGGCAATGCCGACGCGGCAAAAAGAGTGGCTCATTTTTCGAGTACACACGCAAGCGGGTGGCACGTTTGTTGGTGCAGAGGAAGAGTCAGCGGCTCTGCCCAGAACGAATGTGAAATGGCGGAATCAACGTGGGGAGGCAGAGGAGGGGAGGGGAGGAGGGAGGGGGCAGACGCAGGTGCTTAAATCGGTGTGCGTGTGTGTGTGTGATAAGTAAGACAAACCAAAGACACACATGCACAGAGAAGAAAAGAAGCTTAAAGTCGTGAATGAGAGGGGAGAACAAATAAGAAGAAATATAGAAGGAATCTGACGTTAGAGGGCAAGTGCCAAGGAGGGAGAGCGAAGGAGAGAGCTGGGAGACGCCCAATGCGTAGGTGTAGGATGGTGCATTGAATGAGTGCGTGGCAAGGGGGAGGAAGGAAGTGCGTGCACGTTCAGGGTGTGACGATAGAGAAAGATTCGTGTGAAAGCGTGCGATCGCGAAACATACGTACGTGTGGAGAAAGAGAAGAAAGAAGATGCGAAAAGAGAGAGAGAGAAGCAGGGGCTTCAAAGCCGTGCAGAGAGGCGTGAGCATGTGTTCCACATCTTCGAATGAAAATGCGACACTGCATAGAGAGATAAGGAAAGAAAAAGAGTACATGGGAGCCAAGGTTAGGTGAAAAGAGGGGTCTCAAACACTGCGGCGGGAGCGAAAGCAGACGTGAAGAGGTGTTGGGGGCAAAGTGCACAAGGAGAAAAGAAACAGGAAGACAGAAGAAGCAGACAGGCAGGAAAATGGAGCAGCATGATGGCCGCTCCTTTTCCGTCCCTCTCCCTCTCCCCTGCTCCTCGCCTATTTCCTCGGCTTTCTCCCCCTCCCCATGCACACATGCAAAAATCCTCCACCCGCCCGATCACCTTCGTCTCCCTTCGCTGGATGATTTCGCTCCCACCCTTCCTAGCTTCCACTAGCCTTTTCTCTCCATCCGCGACCGGCGCACTCGCCTGCAGCGGCATCATCTCTAACTTAGCCGGCTCCCTTGTGCGGAGGAACAGTTTATGTTTCGTTTCGTTGAGGAGGTGGGGATGGGGTAAAACGATCATACGTTTGTCCATTCGATCGCTTCGTTACGTGATCTTCTCTTCTCTCCGCGCGCGCGCCCCCCTTGGCCCGCGTCGCTCCTCGCTTCATCAGTGCTTTTCATCTTCGTTGTCCCACCTCTGGCCACGGTCCTGACTAGGCGGACAACATCCACCCACAAGCAAGAGCACCGCAAAAAGAAAAGAGAAGAGAAAGACCCCGAAACGCCACACGAATGCGGACAATGAAAACCGTGTTACGAAACGCTCGCTATCGCTCTCTCTCTCTCTATATATATACGTATAGATGCATATACTTTGAGCACGCGCAAGCCAAAAAAAAAGAGAAAACCAAACAGAGAGAGAGAGAGAACAAAATGCGCAGCCGCAGGTGCTACAACTTGCCAACGGCTTTCGCTCGTTTTTTTTTTTGCAGCGCCTCCTGTCGCAATCTGTTTAACATTTTTTTTCACCAATTCTGGGGACAAGAGGGGGCGATTCCGCCACCACCACCACCACCCCCTCACCTCTCCCTTACCGTCCTTTCTCCCTACATTCGCTTCTCATGGTCCCCTGGTTCATTCGGCTCTCTTCCTGCATTCTTTTTCTTTTTCATGCTGTTGTTGCTGTTGTTGACCTTCCATTCAGCCTCTGCGAAAACCTGAGCCTTTCAACCCCTTTTCACTACTCACCAAAGGCAACGCGGTGACGTACTTGCACACACGCACACACACCATCGAAGATCCAATCCTTTCTCAACATACAGACATGCACGAAAAAAAAGAGCTCGGTGCTCCTCCTGCCCCTCCCCTCTCGCAGAGGAGGGCGACAGCAATGGCGGCGGTGGCACTGCTGGGGTGAGTCAGTCGAGGAACGGAGACCATAATGAAAGACAGAAAAGGCAAAGCAAGAAAAGGAGAAGCACGAGGAGAGAAGGACGCACGCGCCCTGCCCGCTCGGGCGAGGCCAAGGGGCGGCCGTCGGCGGGGAAAAGCAAAGTGTGGGGTGTTTTGATGGGTTGCTTGGGCACCGCTCTAGATCCAGATATATATTAGTATATATCTATATATATATATATAGATATATATATATATACTCGTCGCTGTGCCGTCGCACTTATTACTTTCTGCTACGCGTGCTTCCTAGGGAAAGCAAACCGTTCGAGCATAAAAATCTTACTCTACACCGAACAAGTCGACACGTGTACGCATTCACGTACAGCTCACACGCACCTCTGTTGCACCACGGCTACATCGGCGTCTCCAAGGGCGCACTGCCTGCTGTTCCAGCGGGCCATGCGTCTTACAGGCTCATGTTACCCTTCTTCGGGCACGTGCGGCGCTAGCGGCGCCAGACGGAGACCCGAGTGGGCAACATGCCTCGGTGCAGGCGGCACGCGTCCAGGCTCCTGCTCGAGGGCGGAAGCGGCGACGTCAGCCGTGTGGGTAACGGGGGGCGGCCTAGCTGCATGCCGGCCCAACGCAGAGGGGAGGTTGGCCAGCCGCAGGCCGGGGCCGTCTGAGACCCTGCGCTCTGCCTGCACGCCGTGCCCCTCCCCTCAGTCGCTTCAAGCCGCGGTATGGCGCAGCACCGTGTAAGTACTCCCCCGCGCAGGGGACTCTGGACGACTCGATGGTGTAGTTAGACAGCCACAGCAACGAAAACAAAGCGAGACGCGCAAGAGGGGCGAGGGGGCCGAAGGCCGCAGGGGGCGCACACGCAGACACACTCGAGTCGAACGCAAGCGGGGCGAACAGAGAAGCAGCGCTGCCTCGCCTCCGCTCCGCTCCCGTACCCACTCGCTCCGCTGCGTATTCCCCCCCCTGCGCCTCCGCACCACTACTCCCTTGCCACAGCGCGTGTGCGTGCCTCTCCCGCTCCTTCTGCGCACTCCCCATGTATCCCCAGCGCTGCGGAGCTGTGGCTGCTCTCCACCCCGTCGTCTCCTCGATCAGCCGCCCTCGCCCGCACACGCACGCGCACAGGCAGGGGAAGAAGAAGAGCAGGGCAGCGGCACAGAGGTACAACGGGCAGAGGGCAGAGGGGCACGCAAACGCGTACGTCCATGCGACTCTTCTCTGTGTAGGGGGAGAGACGAGAACGAGAGAACTCGAAACACGCTAGCGTCAAATCAAGCGATAACACGAAAAGAGAAACGAAAACACCGGCAGCATACGTGTGTGTGTGTGTGTGTGGAGGGGTGCAGGGGAGACTGTGCTCGGCCTGCGGCTTCGCGCCGCTGTGGTGCCTCTTCCATTCGCCGGAGTGCCAGGGGCGCGGAAGAGTCGCAGCAGCAGAAGGGCGAAGTGGCGGGGAGATCCACGGAGGACGGGGGAGGAGGGCCGCGGCGGCGCATGTGCCTGCACGCGCGTGGGTGTGCCTGCGCACAGACGCCGTCCTCTCCCTGCCCGGAGCGCCTGCCTATCAGCCCGCCTCATTCCCACACCTCCCCGCCACCCCCTCTCCTGTGGCACCTCGCCCCCTCCCTCCCTCTCCTCCTCCTCGCCCTTCGCCGCTCAGGTAGTCCGTAAGGCGTGTACGAGGGGAAGCGGCAGTGACGAGGTCCAAACGGGGCGCGAGGGAGAGACACCAGGAAGACGCGCCATCGCGACTGGAGGGGTTCGGGGGCGGGCGACCGATGCGGCGTGGCGTGGCGCCTCCCGTCCTCCGTGCGAGGGCGTCCGTTTCTCCGCACCGCCGCGTTTGCCCTCCGTGTCCACCTCGGGCACCCGCCTCTCCTTCGCTCCCTCACCTCGCCAACGGTGCGCCGGGCGAGCGTCAGAAAAGCAGCTCCGAGACGGCAGCGAGGGCGAGGGGCTCAGGGGGGGGCGGGGCATGGAGGGCCTGTCGGGGCCACGCGTGCGCTGCCCACCACACAGCGCAGGTTGCCCCGCACGTGAGAAGGGGGAAGAGCACGCGAGGAAGCCGAAAAGCCCCCCGAGCATACGCGCGTGGGAGGACGCACACACGCGAGAGACGGCAGCGACGAGAGTCCGCGTCTTTACTCCCCTCCCCTCTCTCGCGCAGGCATCAGCTCCGCCGGCCCCTCCACGATGGCGGCTGTGCCGAGAAGCCGGCGGAGCCGAAGTAGCTTGCCCGCCACCTCCTTCACTTCATTTCCTCCTGCCCGCCCCTTGTATAGAACTCCGGATTCTCGTTTGCACAAGCCTTCTCATCTTCCCCCCGGATCACCAATAAGAAGATGTTGATGATGTCCAGGCACCAGGCCACCAAGAAGAGAGCGAACCCGGCTCCATAGTTGAAGAAAAGATTGAGATTCGGGCAATATGTATTCTCACTTGCGTAGTAGGTCACCACCATGGCCACCCAGACGACGACCAACGTGAAGACGCCCACGATGTTGACAGCCAGGCACACCCAGCGGAGGATCGAGCAGCAGCACAGCAGAAGGACGCCCAAGACGAACGCCGCGCCGTACACGAAGATGGAGATGACAGCCAACGCCTGAGCAGCGCGGAAGCGGTCGCGGCGCGCCGTGCAATTCACCCACAACTCGTCCGACGTGACGAGGTACGAGCTGTTATAACAACCCAACTTCGCACCCCACAACGTCACGCAGACATGGGAGAAGTTAAACTCCTCAACCGCGGCGCGAAACATGTCGAGCGGCGTACCCACCAGCACGAAAAAGAACGCGATGAACTGGAGGACTACATATACTATTATGCTGATCCTCAACGCCATTTTCGGCAAATCCACAACGCCGACAGCGGGCAAGGGCAACGCGGAGGTGCACGGGAGAAAGAGCGGCAGGGCGGTCGAGACTGCGCGACAGAGCTGACGAGGAGTGAGGCGAGAGCGGAAGTGAGTCAAGGCTTGGCAAGGAGATGTCTGTTGTCGTTGTTGTTGTACGTGCACGCACACGGTGCCGTTCATGTGTGCACGTGTGTGTGTTGTGAGAGGGGGAGAGATGTGGGGTGTGGGCAGGAGTGAAAGCGGGGGAGGAGAGAGGGAGGGACAGAGAGAGAAATGCGGGGGAGAGTGGCGAGGACACGGGCACGTGGCGCTGCGAGGCGCGCACAGGGGGAGCACATGGGCCACCTGCCGGCATGCACGCAAGGCACACACATACGGTGAAGCGGCCGGCGGACGCGAGACGCGCCGCAACGGCAGCGAGGGCGAGACGGAAGCACCGATGAAGGCGTCCAAGCGGAGAGGACGGAGGGCACTGCCTGCCACCCTCCTGGCAAGCCTTGCCCCCCTCTCTCCCACGCCCTTCCCGTCCTGCGTCGCCTCTGCTGTACTGCGCAGGCATCTCGCGCCGCACACAGCCCGCGCACAGCCACCGCACACCTCTGCCCTCGGCCTTGCGCCGCCTCCTTCGTGTGGCCGCGGCAGCCAAGCAACCGCGCCGCACACAGCGAGGTCGACGTGCGAGGAAGCGAGTGTGCAGAGAGCCGCAGCTGCAGGGCCTGCCGACCGCTGATTCTCGGCACCGCTCTCCCCCTTCCGCGTTGTCGTAGGTGCACCTGTGTGAGGCCTTTCGAGCGGCGTGTGCAGTGGAGGGGGGCCGAGGGGCCGCTGTGTACGTGTGTGCAGGAGGGCAGCAGCACCGCCCACTCTGCACAGCCGCCGCCGCTCGCACATCCCCCCACCAAAAAGTCCATAGAGCAGAAGGCGCATCGATGACGGTAGCGGGAGAGGGCACAGCGGCCCTCACGCGCGGCACACCACCGTCGACACCACCTGCGCCGCGCCCTCACGGCTCACCACGTCCAGTGCAGGCGGCAGGGATAGACACGGCAGATACGCATACAACGCAAGCACACAGAGACTGCACCGCAGCAGCTCTGCGCCACAAAACGGAATCGAAATGAAGAGCAGCAGGTATCGGCCGCAGCGGCCGCGTGTGTGCGCGGCTCGCCGAGGAGGGCGGCGGCGCGGGTCGGAGCACGTGAGGGCGCCGCTCCATCGCTGCCCGCACCCTCACCTCACCGCGCGTCCACCGCCACCAGCACCGAGATGCCGCATGGAAATGTGTGCTGCCGAACAGCCGCACATCCTTTGCGGGGCCGCACCACACAATGCCCTCCAGCGCCACAGCGCCCTTGCGCACACCCCGCAAACCGCTGCCCATCATCCACACGCCCGACGGCACCGCTGCGGCGGCGCCATGACGGAGCACACCGGCGCCGCCCCTCTTTTACCGGCCCGGGGCATCCCCAAGCGGCGCACCGTCCCCGACACCCTGGCGACGAGGCGCCCGAGCGCGTCGGGGCCGTCCCCGAGAACGCTCGCCGGGCGCGTGCGGCGCACACAAGCCACCAGGCCCCCCCGGGCCGTCTCCCGCCGCTCCTCCGTCGACGACGGCGGGCGGGCCGTCCTGCAGGCACAGTCACCGCGCTGCCCGGGGCGCAACAACGCAAAACGCGCGTCGCCGCCACCAGCGCTCCACGCGGGCCAGCAACCGCAATGTCAAGTCACCCCAGGCGATGCCGACGCAGCAGCACCACCCGTGCCGCCCACAGCGCGCAGACGGCTGCCGGCAACGCCTCTCAGCGCTGCGGTTCGCCAGTATAGCAGAAGGAATGCCTTTGTGTGCGCATGTGTCGGCTTGAATGTTGACACGCGTTGAGGATTGAAAGATGTGCGGTTGCGAGCGAGGAGGGGAGGAGAAATTTCCAGTTTGCGGAGAGAAGCAGATGGAGTGCGTGCATGCACAGTGTGCAAGGTGCGCGATAGGTGAGGAGGGCAGTAAGGGTGAACACAATCTGGGGGAAATGGAGTGGCAATTAAAGTAGAGACAAAGTGCCCGAGAGGGATAGAGCTGGAGGGAGGAATGGTTTGAGGTTTGGAGTGAAAAACGCAAGGTAAAGGAGGTGAACGTCCTGAGAGCCTGTCCATCGACGACGAGAAAGAGTACATTTTTAGATGCATGCGAAAACGGAGTACAAGTAGAGGGACAGAAGGCCTGCGTTCTTCCTAAGGGGTGCCGTTGTTCGGCAAAGGTGTCTCGGTTGGCCTCAAGAAGGAGAACAAGCGCAACAGCGAAAGAGAGAGCGCACACGCTTGATCTGAGTGTCCGCAAGGATGCGTGGTGGGGTTCTCGCGTAAACACCAAAGGAGCGAAAAAGCGGTTATTTCGCTGCCCTCTTCCGTGCTCTCGGTCTGCCCGCTGACCTTCACGCCCTCGTCCCCCACCCGCCTGTGTATGTGGCCAGCTGATGCTCAACTCTACGCGCCTCTCCGCCATCACTTGCGGAACAAAGAGAACACACGAGCCTGCTCTGTGTGTGCATGTCCTTTTTCTTACCTTAGATGGCTCGCGCGCTGAAAAAGGGGGGAGGAGGAGGGGGGTGGAGAAAGGTGCAATGCAACCGCCCTCCTCCTCCTCCTCCTCCTCCTCCATGCCATCCACATACGTGCGAGCGCCGCCCATGGCGGCGGCATGAACGAAATACACCCAAAGAGCCAGAGAGGTATTGGACAACAACAGAGAAGCAGATCCAAATCCTCTCATCAAGCACAAGCCTCTGCTGAATGATACAATACCAGCACTGCATACCCCTTTTCTTACCATTTAAAGGTTATCGAAGAAAATGAGCGACTTATGCGAGAGGTGTGTGATGCGCGGTTGGACAAGTGTCCTGCCACAATGCACAGGCGCATCTGCATGCGCATGCAAGCATGCAAGCATGCAAGCATGCAGACAAGCACACTAGCTTGGAGGCAAAACACCACCCGAGAAGAGAGAGATGACGAAACATTGCAGAAAAAGAAAAGGGGGTCGCATGCCTTGTTATGTTTGCGGTCTCGATGTGCAGGCTCAGCGCCTGCGTACGTGACACGCTCATAAAGCTGCGCCCAGCGTCCCTGTGTATGAATCCAGTACAAAAAATCAGCCCTTGGATACCGCGGAAAGGTGGCACCCATACGCACACGTCTTTCGCATGAGCTTCTCCCCCTCCCTCCCTTCCTCTCTCCCCTCCTGCCCCGCTCCCCTTTTTCTTCCTTGCAATAATGAGGCCCGGCAGTCGCTAACGTGAGCGCACGAGGCACGCAGGCTTTCGAGAGAACGAGAAGGCAGAGAAAGGAAAGGGTCGAGAAGTGGGGGAAGGGGATGGGGAGCCCACAACACACAGCGTTCTATTTCGTTCTGTCGTTCGGGAAAGAAAGGGGAGGGAACGAACGTGCGAGGTGGGCGCTCTGTTTCCGTTGTTGTTTGGGGGTGGTTTGTTCCAAACAGCGTCATACAAAAATGGAATAAGTCATACACACGAAGGAACGCACGTCCATGCCTCCATCGGGAAATCCAGGGGTGGCGCACTTCGCGCCTCCTCCCCGGGTCGACAGTCAAGCCGCACTTCTTTGCGGTCCCTCTCTTCTTGCTCCCTATTTTACTTGCATTCCTCAATGCGCGTCTATTTTGGACGAGTGGCATGCGCTACCGGAGAGAGAGAGAGAGCAAGAGAGACGACGCACATGCATACACAAACATAAAACGCGTATGCGGAGAGGGTGAAGAAGCTGAGGGCGGCGTCTCAAGCAGGTTCGACTTCCGAGGGACACCGAAAGGATTGGGGAGGAAGGGGAGCGTGCGTTGGTGCTGTTGTCACTTTTCTGTTTTTTGTTGTTTTCGTTTTCGTCATGTCCCCCTTCCCCCTCTTACCTGGGTCAGCTAATACACACAACGGAGCGGTCCTTGACCTGCCACAGGTCCGGCCGTTGCGTCATGATTTGAAAGGCGCCACCCGAGACGTTGGAGATATGCAACGTGCGCCACGCAGGGGTGGCAGAAGCTTCGATGGCGCGCTGCAGAAGCGACAACGCAATTAGTGAGCGATACCCACCAGCACAGTAGATGACGACGTCGGAGAGAGACGCTTCCTGCCGCACGACAGGGAGGCGCGCCATGAGCGCCGCTGTGTGTATGCTCTTCACATAGGCGTCCGCCAGCCTTCGTGAGCAACTGCAGTGCCACTGCGACAGCGACCGCGATGCCTCGACGGCGTCTTCGACCATCATGGCGCACAGCTGAGCCAGCCCCACGTGCACACTGTGCTGGTGTGAGCCGTTTTTAAACTCGTACGGCGTGCGCACATCGAGCACGACGCGCGTATCGGTGGGTTCAGCTGCCTTGAGGTCTTCGTACGATGTCAAGTTAGCGAGCGCGTCGTCGCGTTGGATCCAAAGCAGGTTGCGAGGAAGGGGCACGTCGACAGACACACTTGTAGGCACGTCGCACGACACCTCGCGCCACGGCAGCTCCGTTGTAGCTGCCTGCCCGCCTCGCGTCGAGTGCTCCGCCGGGAATTCCAACGCGTCTGACAAGTCGGCCAGCGTGAAGACATGCACGCGACTCTCTGGGGACAGCGCTGAGAGGCGTCGCGACACCTCGACTCGCTGTTCCTCGGTTGCACAGAGGGCCACAATAGGCTGAAACGGAACGATTACGCATTGAAGCCACAACTCCGCTCTCCGGGCACCATAGGCCACACTCGGGAAGCTCATTGGTACGTTGACGGCACCGCAGAGGTGCAGTGCGTGATAGTCGTTGGCATCGCGCACGTCGACGAGGTTCACGTACGAAGAAAAAGAAGCAAACTGCCGGCGAGACGCATTCGACGGGTCGCCGAATGCACTGTGCGCGGCTGAAGGGTCGAAGGAGTACCGCAGTGCGTGCTGCATGTCGGCAGAAAGCTGCGCCAAGCATGTTGCCCGCTGCTCAGGCCGTAGTAGCGCAAGTAGTTGGCGAAGATGTACCACACGGCTGGTATCGAAGGACGGCGGGTGCGGCAGCGGTAGTAAGCGTCTGTTGTACCTGGCGAACGCCTCTGCTGTCGTCTCGAGCGCGTCGATAACGGAGCGGGAGTGCTTCATACGAGTCAGGTCGCCGAGATGCGCCGCCCAGTAGAGGTCCAGCTGACTCGTCACGTTGTTGTACCCGCCGTGTGTGGGGAGCAGCACAACCTGCACCAAAGCTTCGCTTTCAGGAGTCGCCTCCTCCATCTGTTCCTCCTGGTTCGCCAGAGCCTCATCGGTGCGGGCCGATTTGGCAGCTCTCCCGCTTGGCCAACTCGGCCCGCGAACACTTGCGCAGAGCGGTGAAAAGTAGGCATCGAACAAGTACTTCTTGAGCATCTCGTGAGTGTGCGCCAGGGCCGCGTCGCGGTCACCACTGCCGCCGTTGATGGAGAAGGAAGGCGGCGTAGGTACGTGTCCCGTCTCGCGGGGAAAAGCAGACCACTGCAGCAGGTCACAGCGAGGGGCAGCATCGGTGCTCCACAGAACGCCCGTGCACAGACCCTTGAGCACTCCACAAAAGTAAATCTCTGCGAGCAAACACTCTGGTGAGAAGGCGGGCACCCGCACGGTTCGGAGTCGTAGGCGAGGGCTCAGCTGCACGTCCTCTGTGGTGCCGGCGGGCTCGAGAGGGATTCCGGAGACGACGCGGGCAGCCGGGAAGCTGTCGATGAGCTCGGCCAGCCCGGAGGCGCCGTCGACGTAGCAGTGCGTGAAAATGATACAGCTGAGGGTGACACCAAAACGACTCAGGTCCGCGGCATAAGCCTCTAGCTGCTCTGCCCGCGGGTCGATGATGGCCGCTCCTGCAACCGCGTCTGCCGGGACACTCGCAGAGGTGTAGAAGGGATCCGCAAGCAGGAACGAGGACGTGCGGCTTGCCTCGTTCACGTAGTGTCGTAACACGAACGCCTTGGCTGATGCAGAGATCGCCTCCACTGGGGAGCAGTTGTGCGTCATGGCGAACGGCAGGAAATGATACGCCATGAAGTCCTCCAGCCTCCGAACGGCACGATCATGATAGCCGGCAGCGGTGGTGACACCAGAGAGCACCGCCGTCGCTGGGTCATCCACCCAGCATGGCTGGAGGGCACCGGTGGACGCACCGGGCAGCATGGCTGGCTCCACACCAGCAGTGTTGTCACTGCAACTCTTCTGTTGCGCGCATACGGGCTGACGTGGATAGAAGCGCGACACGAGCGGGTAGGTCTTGTTGACGGTCACCGCGTTCTTGGGCGCAGTGAACAGCTGGCCCGCAGCTGCGGTGGTTGGGTGGGGCTGAGCCTCTAAGGCAGCGGCACTGTCGTCGCCAAACAGCCGCGCCTCTGGAACGGTGGTGGCGACTAATGTGAACATGCACCGCAGCAGCGGCTGATAGCGGTTTCGGTAGCGACGCAGGCGCTGCGTCACATCGCGCACAATTGCGTCGTCCATGCTCCCGGCAACCTCGATGAGCACCGGGTAGAATGGCATCGCATGGCGAGCGGGTGTTGACCCCATAGTCTCCGCCGCCTCCGCCTGGAGACCAGCAGAAACTGGCGCCTGGCTGGCATACAACGCCGGTGGCGAGTCGAGCATTGCTGGTGAAGAAAGTCTCTACAAGGGGGCGGGAACAGACAGAGAGAAAGCGAGTGCGTTGGCTCTCCTGTCCCCTGTCACGCACGCAATTTGAAGGCAGCTAGCCACCCAAGAGCTCACTCTCTCTCTCTCTGCTCTCAGTTTGAGCGGGACTCCCAGAAGGGAGCAGAAAACGTGCACGCAGTTACGAAGAGGCGCTTGTGCATCCGTATATGTGAGAGCCGCAGTGGTGGCAACTCACCGCCGACCCCTCTCCTGCGCTCCTTTCCGAGAAGGTCCAAGGAGTCGTGGTTGCAACACCTCGGGCTCAACGCACACAGATCAGCTTGCACACGCACATATGCATGCTGCGATACATCACAGCGGTGAGCCTATCAAGAGAGAGAGCAACAGAGAAAGTGAGAGAAGCAGCAGCGGCAGCGGAAAGATGGCGGTGCCCATTGCGAGGCATAGCAAGGCACAAGAGAGGAAAGCGTTCATCATGTTCCACATGACACGCGTCGCGGGGCTTCGCCATGAAGAAAGTCTAGCGGCACATCCCGGAGAATGATATTCGATGAGGTGTAGACGGCTCGCTCTGTCTCGCCGGACATCAGCTGCCTTTCCCCTCTAGCTGCTTTCCCCACTACACGCTCCCCTCATGAACGTGCCTGTCGATGGCAAGAGAACGAGAGCAGTGCATGGGTGAGGGAAAAAAAAAAGACGGAGCGACGCAAGCGCGAGATTCGATCTATGGGTGCTTTGAGAGCGCTCAGACAGGAAGGCACACATACATACATACAGGCATGTTGTACAGCGCGCATCTTTTTGGTGCAGAGTCGATGTTAGATGGCCATGGAGCGTTGTTTGCTGGCCACCGGCAAAGCCCACTTTGAGGAAGCGGGGAACGACGGCCCCAACGAACAAAAAAAGAAAATAGGATGGAGTGGCATGAAAGGCACACAAAGACAACAGCATCGACGGACGTCATCCTTCAACGAAACTAGTAGTGAGACACGCAGACAGTACAACAGGCACACAAGCACACCAGAAGATGTTTTCATCACCGCGAGTCCATCCTCCCGGTCATACAACAGGAGTCGAGCCCCACGCTCCAGCCCTCCCCGGCCCTGCCACAGGCCCACCTCGCGTGGTGCAATCCAGCCATAGACACATGCCTTACAGCAACGCGCACACTCAGTCACCTCAGCGCCGCCCCGGCCTCGCAGGTCGCCTCGCAGCCACACCCATCACGCAGGCCACCACCTCGTGCACCCCCTCGCGCGGTGCCCCAGGCCCCCCCACCACACACACCAGCGGGCAGTGCGACGGCCGGATGCGACGCCTTCCAGTCACGCTGGCACTTCGCCCATCACGTCGATGGCGCCGACGTGTTCAGCGTCGCGGGTCGCTCCGACGCAGCGCCGTCCACGACCTCACTGCCGACATCAGTAGCAATGCGTCGCTCGGACCTCCCCACGTCGTGGGCACGGGACCCTGTCACCACCAGAAGCGGCTCGGCATTTGGCAAGCACAGGAGGCGGAGGGGAGCTGCTCGGCTTCACCACGCACACACTCAGAGAGAGAGAGAGTGGGAGGGGATGTGCTGGGCCCTGTGACACCACCACGCCCTGAGAGGTGCACTCCCCCTCCCCCTTTCGTGTCACGAGGGTTCTAGGAAACGAAAAGCACCGCGCCCAAGAGAGTAAGACAGAGAGGGGGTGGGGAAAGTCGATGGAGGGGCGCAGGAAGAAACATCCTCCGTGTGCCCAAACGATCTATGAAGCCGAGCAAAGCAAAAAAAAAGAGCCGAAAAGGCCAAAGGAAAAGGTGGCAAGCTTTGTGAAGCGAATACGTAGGTGCCGGGGAGTGCGTAGAGCCGCTCGCGTCCTCGTCGTCCCCCTCCCCCTCCCTTCCCTTTCTCGCTCTGTTGCTCCGTATGGCCTTCCTTCCTCCTCCGCCGCGGGAAGGAAGACGCAGGGAGGGTATGAGAAAGGGCGCATGAGAGGCGCCGACGCCGTACAGAAAAGCACAGCACATGCGTAGACGCACTCACCCCCCCCCACACACACACACACGTTCACACTCGACCGTCGACATGGCTGGAAGAAACCAGAATCACTGAGCAGCAAATGGTGCAGGGAGGGGGGAGGTCGCAAGAACGAAAACTAATAATAGCAAAGAGCGAATCCGCACAAAAACAGAAGCTAAAGATGCTTGTGAAGGGCACCGTCCGCCAACATGCTGGCCACAGAGTCAGCACTCCACCCCACCCCCTGGGAGGGGGAGGGAGGAGGAGGGGTGCACACAAGCACCGAGACGGGGTGTACATGAGTGTGGAGTCCACAGGAGCTCCAGGGACAAAGAGCTACATGAACGGGTTGTTCGCAGTGTCGCGCAGCAGCAGCGATACCCGTGGACACTAGTAATTCAATGCTGTCGGCGTGCACGCCTCATCGCGCTGGATCAGAGACAGCGGTAGGTCTTCTAATTGTTGCCCGCGAGGGAGCTGGAGCAAAGGCTGCGGCTGTGGCTGCTGAGTTTGCTGACGGCGCCGCTCATCCTCGTCCTCCTCCTCCCCCTTGCCAGCGTTTGCTGGGCCAGCGAGTCGGTGCACATCTTGCTGAGTTGTCGTGAAGAGCCACATCGATGCCTCCATGAGTGCACTCACACATCGCAGCGCGTCCACGGTGGCAGCCAAGACACCATCCTTGCCGAGCGGTGGCTGTTGCCGCTCCTCCTCCTGCAGTTGGCAAAAGCTTTCAGCGCTCTCTGTCCACCGCTGCATCGCCGAGGCGCTCGATAGCAGCTGGAGCTCTTCGGAAGAGGGCCGGAGGTACTGCAGAACCTGTCGCGCAGTGGGTCGCTGTGGGGGATCGCTACGCAGGAGCGCCACGACAAGCTCCACCAGGTCGGCCGAGTATCCGCGGCGGCGCAGCACCTCCACCGGCACGCGGCGGCGGAGCGCTAGGAACTGATCGCCATTGCGGGGGAGTGGTTGGCCTGACATAAGTTCGAAAAGCGACATCCCCAGCGAGAACATGTCACCAGCCTTGAAGTGCTGTTTTTCATTCAGCATGTCGGCGCACAGGTACCGGCAGTCGCCCTCGTCAATGCTCATCGTGCTCAGCTCGTTCCCTTCATTCCAGCTGTTGAAGTCCAGGGAGGTGCCTAGCCCGCCAGCGCCAGCACCGGTGTGAACGACAGGTCCGCCGTTCGGGTTCCCGCACGGGATACCTCCGACCCCGCCAGCTCGTTGGCCTCGCACCGGAGATCCGTAGCCGTTCCGCGTCTCCGGTCTCGGTCGGCCTCTCTCATCCAGTAGCACGCTGCAGCCGAAATCAGACAGCTTGTACGCTCCGTCCTTATCGACGAGGACGTTGTCCGGCTTGAAGTCGACGTGCGCAATGTTGGCGCGGTGCAGCGCATCGAGTGCGATGCTCATGTGAGCTAGGAATACCTTCACCTCCGCCTCCGCCCAGGGCTCGTTCCGGCTCTGCCTCGCGCTCGCGACAGACGCGACGGAGCCGCCAGGGCAGTACTCCAGCTGCAGATACATGCGCGGCACCCGACCTTCCTCCCAGGCGGCAGAGAGCTGCACAACGTGCGGCAGCCCCCGCACCATGCCCATCACGGACCGCTCGCGGCGGTAGCGCCGCTCCATCTCCGGCGTCCGCAGCGGCGGCGACATCTTCACTGCGACATACTCGCCTGAGCTGATCTCCTTAAACAAGGAGACCGTGCCGAAGGAGCCGCTGCCGAGAAGTCGTACTTCGTTGTACTCGTTTAAGATGCGCCGCGCCAAAAAGTTCGAGCACTCCGTTTCGGCCTGCGACATGTCCAGAACGTCCTGAGATGGATGCAGCAGCACCTGCGAGAAGGTATTCGAGCCACCAATCTGCTGAGACAGAGCCACAGGTGTGGCGTAGTCTATGACAAGAGGGGAGACGATGCCGATCGCATTGCTGCCGCCGCCGGCGCCTCGGTAGACAGCCGTCGACGGTGACGGCTGGGATGGGAACGCGTTGTGCCCGTTGCCGTTGTGGATGATGCTGGTAAAGCGACCGGTGCCCGTCTGCGCGAAAGGCGTTGCTGGTGTTTCGTCAAGGTCAAGTGCGCTGAACTGCGACAGAACGTCGGCGGACCGCTTCCGGCTGCCCTCGCGGCGGTAGCACTTGAAGGACTGCGGCGGAGGAACGGTGCTCATGCTCGACGTGGTGGCACGCGAGGCAGACACTGATGCGCTGCTAGCCGCTGGGCTGTGGCCGAGTCCTCGAAGTGGCGCGGCAATGCGCAGAGACGGCTTTGGTGACACACCTCCGACAACGGCGGCGGCAGACGTTGCGGCAGCAGCCGAGGCGCAGGTTCCGGTGCTGGCGGCGGCGGAGGTGGACAGCCGAGGAGCGGCGCCGATGCCTCCGCGCGGGAGACTTCCCGTGCTGCCCATTCCTGTGTGGATCGTGCGACGCTGCTTCGTTGGTGTCGGCGGCTCGGCGACGAGTACCGTGTCCCCCAAGTTGGCGGACGCCGCAGGCACAGCCGGGGTTGCAAAGCCGCTACTTCTCTCCTCGCCCGACGACCTTACCCACCGACCCTGCGGCCCACTGAGCATCGGTGACGCCAATGGCACTGCCGCGCCGTTGGGCCCCGTCATCAACGGAAGCCGTCGCAGCCCGCGGCCGCCACTGCTATGATTTCCAACCGTCGTCATTGCCATAGAGTCACTGCCACTGTCCGAGTAGCCTCCGTGTATGCTTGCAGGGCTAGTGGCGGACGCAGGGGGGTGCGCCTTGATGGAAGCCGGAAGGCAGCGATTCGAGGTTTCACAGCCGACAACTAAGCCATGCCCCGTCGTTGTGCTCGACGTCTCTGTGTCCGGCACGGTCGGGGTGACTGAGGTGTGGAGAAGGGAAGCGTATGGAGCGGTTCCGCCGCTAACGAAGCCGGCGGACGACGGCGTCGCACTCGCAGCGCCCCACAGACGGCCCGACAGCGGGACCTGTCGAAGGGGTGCTCTGGGCGTTGCAGGCGGAGGATGCTGGAAGAGAGGCTCCTCGTTGCTGTCGGACTCGCAGGACGCAGGAAAGTAGGGCACGGCTCGAAGTCGCTGCGGCTCCTCGTGCTGCGGATGCTGCATTGGTGCCGGCGACGACGAGTTCCGATGCAGTGGTGGCGGGGCCGGCAGCTGCGCGGAAGGGTTGTAGAAGACTGTGTTGGTTGTGGTCGTCGTAGCCATCGAAGACGGCGCGCTCCCGCCACCAGAGCTGCCTGGATCATTGCCTGACGCATCGGCGACATCAGTGTTCACCATGGTGCCCACGGCGCCGGTGCGTGTGGGAGGCTGAGAGCTGGCCAGAAGCTCCACCTGTGCTGAAGGCAGAAGCGTGACGGCCACGGACGAGTTCTCGTCGTCTATCTTTGCTCGCATGTATGGGAATCTTCTCTAGTGAAGGTTTTCTGTATTCGCCACTCGCCTGTCCTACCCTTGCGTGTCTCGCGGACCCTGTGGTGGACGCCTCACCTCCCCCCTCCTCCCAAGCAGTATCGATGTAGACGCGCAAAGAGAGGCAGAGAGTGCGAAAAGCAGCTGAAGCAGGAAAGATCGTGGGATACTATATATATATATATATACACACGCAGAGAGAGGCACGTCAGAGATCGCTTACGCCACACATATTCACGCCAACAGAAAGCGAAATAAGAGGCGTACTTCTCTGTGTATGTGCGTGTGTGTGTGTGTGTGTGTGTATGTGCTTGTGTGTGGCTGACTGCGGTCCCGGAGAGAGGCGGTCCAGCCACAAATAGGCTGCAGAGCGACGAGCAGGAAAAGGGGAAAAAAGAGGGAGAGGGGCTAATGCATCTGACTGGGGGACACTACAGTCGTCTAACAGCCGCGCCGGCACAGTGCTTTGTAAGTTTCCGCTGTGAATGTGCGCTAACAGGTGACGAGATGATGTAGTCTGCGCTGCAGCACCCCGAGCCGGGGTCATGATGGTGTCGTCGTCATCGCGGTAAGGTGCGTTCGCCGCACACCAGGGAGGGGAGAGAAGAAAAAAGATGAAGAAGAGAGAGAGAGACACGAGACGAAGCAAAGGCAGGGTGCCGAGTTCGATGTGAGAGGACGGCACACGTAAGGTTGCGTACACACAGTCCCCTCCCCCTACGTCGATGTCTGCTTCGTTGGCAGGAGAGATGACCCACCACTTGTGCAGCGTGTAGGCTCCCTTTTTTTTCGTCTTTCAATGAGGGCAAGACGCGGAAGCTTGCGCTCAGATAGTGGGGGGACGCACGCATGCAAACGCGTGCGCCAAGGAGCGAGAGCGCACGCCAACCTTCCAAGCAGAGAGGAAGAGAAACGCGTCTTGGCAACTGTTTGCCACCAAGCGCCTCTCCATCCTGCAGTGTGTGTGTGTGTGTGTGTGTGTGTGTGTGTGGCTAAAACCGCATGCGGTGCACATAAACACACGCGTACACACACACACACACAGACACACACCGCGTCCGCGTGTATTACGTGGCACATCGGCCTTGCCCCTCGCTTCAGCTTATTTCTCGTTTTCCCTCTTTTTGGGGTTCTTATGTGGGCCCTTTCAACGCCTCATATGTCCGATACGTACATGAACTCGGCACACAGTACGTGAACTCCGGCGAGAGGAGCCTCATGATGATGATGATGTGAAACACGGCCACGCCACACACAACAAAAAAGAAAAACGCCACGGAGCAACGGGAAGAAACTGTGACGCAGCTGATGAAGCGCGAAAGGCGCGGAGAGACGGCAGCGAAACATCCACTGCACTTTGCGCCCGTGTCCGTCTGCGTGGGTCATCAGCGGGGGGAGGCAGCCTCCCCATACCCAACAAAGCGCTGCCGGAAAACGGCACTAAAGAGCAGATGGTGCACCCGCACGCGAGCTCACGCATCGGCAAGCCCAAGAATTTGAGAGGCATGAAGAAAGAAGTGTGAACGCTTCTACCCTCACCGGCCCTACCTTGCATCCGCGCCACTCAAGGCCGCACACATCAATGCTGGATGTCTTTGCGCGCCTGCTGCTGCATCACCTCCAGCCGCATCTTCTCATACTGGTCGCGCTGGTACTGCTCATACAGGCTACTAAAGTGCAGAAACTCCTTCTTGGCGAATCCGGCGTAGAGAATAGCGAACTCCTCCACACACACGCGCTCTTCTGGTGTGAGGTCGTACCCGTCATCCTTGCCCTTCGAGGATGGCACGACACACTTCACAAAGGCGCGGTGCACGATGCGGTGGCGCGCCTCTTGGTACTTGAGGAACTGCTCAGACGCGATGGTGTCCTTGGCGAGCGCTGCGCCGTTGGATTGGCCCATCTCTTCTTTTCTCTGCTTTGCTGTGGCTCGCGTACGCTTGCTTGAGGCAATGAAGCTCTGTACTCGCCGTGATGATGTCTCCGCCTATGTGTATGCGTGTCTGGGCCCCTGCGTGCTGTTCGCCTTCCTCTCAAAGTCGCTTGGCTAGTCGAATGCGACGTGGCAGAGAGTCGGATGCCGGCGATCCGTCTCGCACTTTGGCCGTCGTGAGAGACGAGAGAGAGATCGGTGTGTGGCGTGGATAGGGAAGTGAAAAACGGATGCTCCTTATAAAAAGCAAAGAACAGGCGAGGGACAAGCGACTACCTCCGCACACGAGCACACGCGCATCGACAACAATCTCAACAAACACAGCAGCCAAGCCGACAAGACTGATGCACAATGCGCCAGAGACACACACACTCAGAGAGAGAGACGAGAGAGGGACGAGTACAGGTACGAAGAGACGCACCAGCACAGGGGTGTGGAAAGGTAGACAATGAGGGGGGGAGGGCAATGAAACATCGCTGCATCGCGTTCCTGTATGGCTTCGCCAAGGGTCATGCAAATCACACAGAAACCAATGCGGTAAAGGACTCGCACCGCACCATAAGGCTCGAAAGAAACCGCGAACAAGGCGCGCAGAACGCATAATGCAGCCGCACAGTGATGCTCTTGCGAGCGGGCGCTGCGTCGTAGGCATTTGTCACCAGGCAGACGGATGGCACTCCTCTTGTGAGTCGATTTCTACAGTTCTGCGTGTCTCATGTGGTTCTGCAGGGTATATCGCTGTTTACGTCTATGACAACCGCGGTGGTGCACCCACCCATGTGCATCCCGAGTGCGTCGAGCTTCTCCATCATCTGCCCTCTCGCTGTCCCAAACTACTATCCTTGTCTGCGACGCGCACGAGTACAGACGCATACACACACACACACACACACATCCCGCGGGCACGCCCAGACACGTGCCTCCGGGGTACCGAGATGTAGTTGGGGAGAAGAGGGCAACGACGGAAAAAGAAAATGGCTGACTCTGTGCATATGTCTGTGCGCCGATCGCCACCTCACACCACGTACTCGAGCTCACAGAAGGCTTCGTGAATCGTTTTGGTGTTGTGCAGCCCGCGGCAGCGCACCTGCAGCGTTGCACCCGCCGGCAGGAAGAGACAGGCAGTGAGGGTGTTCGTGTGCAGCTGCGCTGGTTCGCAGCAGGGCCGCTGGCGCTGAGTCGCGTCGGCGATGTCCCTGTGGAAGCGACGCCGCGAGGGTGACCCGCCAGGGGATGCGCATGCGGGCGAGTGCGCAGCACCGTCAACGGCAGAGCAATAGTTGCCTGCATAAGCACAGGTGCTGCGCGATCTGCCTCGCGTGACCCACCACGGTGCGGCAGAATCGGCAGGAGAAGTGGCGGGGTGAGTGTAGAGAAGCGCGTGCGTGACCACCTCCCGCAACCCGGCCACCGCGACACCGTTCATACAGAGCGCCAGCGCACCACCGCTGCCGCAGTCGTGGCCGGCAGACTCTGCGCGTCCTGCCCCGCTGCACAGGCTCGCCGATGCGCAGTGACGCACGAGACACACGCGCACCATGTAGATGCCGGCCCTATGCACGAGCATCGTTGACGTGTCGGGCCAGCTGACGAGAGACAACGTCCATTTCAGCCAGCCCAGCGAAACGTCACCGCTGTTCCTGCTCGCACCCTCCTCCACTGCCCGCTCCACCTCTCGTAGGTGGCGCCGGTGGGTCGGCCACGTCCCCAGACTGTACCAGCAGTCAGTACGGCCGTCAAAGGCGTGACACTCCGTCCACGGAAGCGCTGGACTCACCCCGCTCAGCGCCGGCTGCGGTCGCTCGCTGAGCGGTTTCGCGGCGGCAAAGTCGTTTTCTGCGCGGCGGACGGCCGTGGAGAAGTGGCTATGTGCATCCCCCAACCAGTACCACCGAACCCGGCGACCGGAGGCTGGCAGCGCAGTAGAGGACTCGGTGGCTCTCGCGCCGCTCCGCGCACGCGTCGGGCCAGACGAATACTTAGGAAGCACAGCATCCGTCGGTGAAGAAGAGGGTGGATGATGCGCCGGGACATAAAACGGCTGCGGCGAACTGCCACGAATGCTCTCCATGCCCTCCCCGTTCGCCCTCGTCACGTCACTGAGCCCGCCCGTCAAGTCACGGCGGCCGCCTTTTGATGTCAGGCGCGACAGCCGGCGACTGGGGGAGCCGCTGATGTCGCGGCGGCGAAGGCCGGCACGGCAAGAGCCCTTGCCCTGGGCCAATGCGGCCGGCACAGACTGCAGAAAATGCTGCCACTGTCGCCGCAGCCGCTGCACCTCGCGCATCATCCTCTGCGTGCTGGGAGAAGCGGCAGCAGTCGCCGACGCAAGTGCACGCGGGGTGAATGCAGGCGCACTTGTCGTCTCGATTCTACCCCTTCGGGGGTACTGCTCGTGCCGGTCAAGCGAAGATGCTGTCGAAGATGCGAGCGATAACAAAGAGGAGGTGCTAGAGGACGAGGCGGCCGAGTGGTGGTGGTGCTGTGAGGCGGCCACGCCATCGCTGCCAGCGTAATAGTGATCCCTCATGGTTAAGGCGGAAGAGTTGGAGGCGACGCTGCTCGAGCGCACGTGACGGTTGTAGTGGGAAGAGTATGGGCGTGAGAGCGTCAACGCCTTCAGCCGGTGCCGGAGGCCCTGCAGCTCCTGCTGAAGCGGAGCTACTCGAGCTTCCACAGCTACCTTGCAACTTGCCTTGAACGCCTCCGACGCTCGTTGATCGATCTGCAGCGACGGTTCCTGTTGTTGGGCCTCGAGACGGAGCAGGCGCTTCCACAACTCGTCTGCTTCTTCGCGGTGCGCGGCGGCATCCAGGCGATAGCGCTCCTCCTTGACCTCGCGATCTCGCACGAGCACCGTCGTGTACTGCTGAAGGCGCTGCAGAACATCCTCCAGCTGCCGCACTCGTTCCGCGTACACTTGCGCGGTTGTAGCGAGCAGCTTCACCGCATTCAGGACGCAGGGCTGCACATTCAGCCACGTCTTCTCCTGTCGTCGCTCCGTCGCACAGATGTCCCGCAGGACCTCTTGAAGACGCGTCACTGCTTCTGCCGAGTCGCCGGCACCACTCCCAAGTGAGTTGAAGGAGGCCATGCCGCCACTCTCCCCAATAGGCAGCGATGCTAGTAGGGGTGGCGCAGCGGCCGCTGAAGACGCTGGAACATAAGAGGAGGAAGGTTCGGCAGCGGACGGCGGCGACGCCTGTGGGGGATGTGGCGCAGTAGGGGCAGCCGCTACCCCTGAGGTGGACAGGTGGGCGTCATGAGGTGGTGGTGAGGAACGGAACGTGTCGTGCATCACACGAGACCGCCATGCTGCGTAGTCGTTCATGCCTTATGCCGTGGTGCGGCAGACGCGAAGGCCACCGGCAGTTTTTGCCCTGTTTATGTAGTGTTTATCTATGGGTGTGCTTATCGGGAGTCTATGTATGAGATCGAGGCCGGCGGGAGGGAGGGAGCTTGTACAACGGATGCGAAGGAAACTGAGAGCTTTCAAGGAAATCGGCCAAAGACCACGGAGGAAATCACAGCGCACAGAAAAGGGGGTTGTCGCGGCGCTGAAAGGTGGCCCGGAAGAAAGAAGGCACAGCAGAAAACAGGGAAAAGGACAAAAACAGCTCTCCGTCTGAAAGGCTTGTGCTTCGGTCGAATATACTGTAGCAAAGCTGTCGGCGGGTTGTCTGCTCACAACGCCCCCACCCACCCACCCACCCACCCCTCTCCCTCTCCCTCTCCCTTTCTCGACCTCAACAGACAGGCGTGCGGCCGTCAAGTGTAGCGAGGCGAAGAAGAAAGCCGTGATTATTCACCTCTCTCTCTCTCTCCCGTGTCGGCAGACGTGCGCACGCGTGTGCGGCGGAGACGGCGTCAAAAGGGGGAGAGAAAACAAAGCAAATCGAAATGAAACACACACACAGTGAGAGAGAGAGAGAGGAGGCGGTGGGGCGCCAAGACAGTCCTCCCGTCCCCGCCCGTGCCCTCCCGCCCGTGGTTCGAGGAGGAAAAAAAACAAACGAAAGAAGCGATATGCCTTGCAGGATCCACTGTGTAGACGCGGAAAAGGGAAGCAGCAGAGATAGAGAGAAAAGAAAATGGAAGTACAAGGAGAGATGATGATAGATAGGAACACAGGAAGGCACCACCGTCATCATGATGGGCCCTCCCCTTTCCCGACAGTGCAGACACCCGTGTCTGCACTGTATCGCCGGCGTAAACACTCGCCACGCCAGAGGGTTCGCGCTCCAACCACCCAACCCCTCAGCAGAGAAACGGAAGCCGCATGAGCGTCATAGAGGAGAGGAGGCCCCACATGTGCGTAGAGGGGGCAAGGAAAGAAGTTGTCCTTAGCGCCCTCCTCTCTGCGTCACATCCTCCCCCTTCCCTCACCCTGTACACACGTGCGTGCAAGAGTGGGGGCTGTATTACCTTCACATCCGTTAAGAGCAACTACTCCGTGTCGCGGTTGCTTGGGGCCTTGTCGCTCTCGCGTACCCCTCGCCGCTGCTGTCTGGCGATTCCTTGGGTAGGTACATTTCTGTTTTCCTTTGGAGGGGGTTGCCTTGTGGGTCTGTACCTTTTAACCACTACAAACTACTACAGGGGGAGAGACGAGGAAAACGGGAGAACGCCTTGAGAAGAAACCCCCAAAACTGCGGAGACGAAGACGCGGAGAGAAGGCCCGCAGCGGCGAGCACAGCGCCAACGACGAAAGGGAAGCGGGCGATTCCCAAGCGAGCGTTTCGTTCAGGTGTGTGTGGCAGCCAATGAGAGTGAGATAGACTCACGCACACAGACAAAGTCTCACCCATTCCTCCTCCATCATACTCTGCAGCGTCGCCTTTTTCGACTCGATAGCGCCTACAACCGCGTCTGCCGCTGCACGATATACACACACGCATTCTTCCTGCGCGCGCGCAAGTCACCTGAGCCATTTATTTTGTCCCTGTTTCCTCGACCGCATTCGCAGCAACGCGTGAGGTGATGCCGGAAACAGGAGCAGGCAAGGCTAACAGCTGCGGGGTTACCTCTCTCGCTCCTGCTTGTCTCCTGGCCCCCATGGCTTTACGCCTCTACATGCCGCTTTAGAAGGTGCGAGCGATGGCATCGGTGATGTGCGAGGCCTCCAGCTCCGTACTCCACTGCGTGTACGTCTCATCAAGCACACGGCGCAGCTTCTGCTCGGCACGCTTCTCCTGGATGAAGTGAATGACCGGCAGCTTGTTGTACACAAAGGACGGGACGATCATGTCGGCCCACAGCACAGGAAGCCAAAAGAAGAACGAGTACCACCATACGCACGTCCACGAGGCGAGGTACCACACGCTCATCGGCTCCAGATGGCGGCGAGACTCCAGGAGAGAGGGCTGCACCACCGCCTTGGATTCGACCAGCTTGGCCATGGAGCCACCGTTGCGACGAACGGTGTTGCTGCAGACGCGACGCATCATTTTCTCGTTTTTTCCTATTACTGATTCCTCCTCCGTCGTTAGAGAGGGTGGCAGTGAGCAAAGAAAAGGAAGCGGATGGATCCACACGCAAGAGCTGCCGAACGTGTATGCGAACTGCATCGGTACGAGAAGAATCATCAGAAGTCCCGTGAGAGACACACAAGACAGGGAGGGAGGGAGACGCAGGGCATGAGGAAGTGAGCAGAGCGCGAGAACGACGCGGAATGAGAGAAGAGTGGTGGGGCAGCTCCGCTCTTGTTTTCCATCCGCAAGGGCACATGCAAGGAAGCAGCGGGAATAGGAAGGAGTGCCACGGCGCATGACGTCGCGCAAGCTTGCGCGAGCATCCACCTGTCAGTCTTCTGGGTGTGTGTGTGTGTGTGCGCGCGCGCGTGCGTGTGCGTGTGTTGGGGGAAAGAGATATAGCAAGTCTTGTTTTTTTTTTCGTTTCCTGGGGCGATTGCCTTCACTGGGGTAGCAAATAGTAGGGAGAGGCGTGAAGAACGCGCACGCACGGACGCACAAGCACACACGCAAAGTCCCGCGTCCGCAGCCGCCGAGGATCCGCCGGAAGGGGAGAACATAAGCACAGAAGGGCATCACACAGTGGCACAAAGACAACAGGAAAGGGGAAGGGGCGGAATATAAAAACGAAATACCAACGCGAACGTCTGTTACGGTTGCTCCTCTGACAGCAGGCTGGGGAGGGGGGAGAGAGGGAGGGGGTCAAGCATCAGAGCACTGGCATTGGGCTCTCCTTCCTTCGGTTTATCTCTTTCTCCATGCACACCGATGACGCCGTGCGTCACGTCCGTGAGACGGTAAGAACAAAAACTTGCAACAGAGGCAAACGTGCAGTGAGGTGCAATGCATGAGGGGTTATATCTCCCCCCCCCGCCCTTTACCCTGTCCCTCACGCTTGGAGGTCACGACAGCACGCAAGACACAGTGCAACGTCACCACACAAAGAGAGGCTGGGTTGTTGACTTCGTAGTGTATCAAAGGGAAGGGGGTTCCTCGCCTACGGATCTGTGTTCACTGCACCAACTCACATCAGCTGCCGCAGGAGACCCAGTCCAATAGCGATCAAAACAATGAGGGAAGCATAGCGGCGCCACTGCAGCTGACCGCCTCGTTGGGCCACAGCACCCGTACTGCTCTTCTTGTGTTGGTGGTGACGGGACCGCTTGGAGGCTGCAGCGCCGGTTGCCGCCTCCGTGTCTGCAGCTCCCGCTTTTCCGCTACCAGGGGTTTTCCTAGCCGGAGCGGCGACTGTCTCATGAGATGTCGAAGGCTCCTGCGCGGCGACTTCCGGTTCCGCGCCGGCCGGTGCTGCTTCAGCTTCGGTCGCGTCCTCATCACTAGCGCTGCTGCCGCTGCTTCCTTCATCCTTCGGAGAGGTGCCACCATTTTCAATGAAAGCCGTATCTGCTGCAAACGCCTCGGGAAGCACCCGCTTGTACACCGCATGAAGCCGCTTTACATTGTATTTCCTGCTGTTCGCCGCATACCTGCGTCGCTCCTCGGCGGTGGCACTCATCGAGCCTGTCGTCGGCTCCTCCGAAACAAAGAAGGAGACGAGTGCGATAAGGATAGTGCGGAGCCCCCACATCGGCGACCAGTTCTCGGGGTGGTAAGAGCTGTTGGACAGGCAAATCTGCATGCCTGTCTTGAGCCTCCCGCTTGGGGTGCACATCTGCACGCTTGGTGGCTTGAACGGGTAGTCGGACGGAATTTCGATGAGCCCCACATAGCGGCCACCCTCGTATGGGGTGTCGGCAGGCCCATCCATGACAAAGTAGCAGCGCAGCATGTTCTGCGGATCGGCACCCACTTTGAACGGCAGCTCCCACTCCATGTTGAGCTTGCGCAGCTCAATCTGCAGCCTTTTCAGGCATTGCACGGTTGGAGCCGTCATCAATGGACGAGGTGGGCGACGACAGGTAGGAAGCCGAGTTATGAGGGAAGGTCTGGGCTGAGACACTTTGGTCGCAAGTAGACTCGCACGCAACGACGACGACACCATGAGAAGATGGGTAGAGGAAGGGGAAGAGAGACAGAGACTGAAAAGTGTGAGCCCAGTGCTCGCCGAATTCAAGGATGCAGTCTCTTCCATGCTCCGTTGGTGTACCACGACGCTTGAAAAGGGGTCGAGGTGAGGGCCGAGCACGGGGTGCGCACGTCGGTGCGCACACGCTCTCGCTCCGTAGGACACACGCCTAGAACAAATCCGATAAAAAGATATGCACCGGTCAGCGCTCTCACTCGCGCGCACACACACGCATAAGCAGTTAACGGTAGTGGCATCAGCGGAGGGTGAAGAAGCAACGTAGCACGCACATAGACATACATCACGCTAAAGCATGCAAGAAAAAAAAGCTTTCTCATCTTGCCTCACCGCGAGTCCATCCTCCCGGCCATACAACAGGAGTCAAGCCCTACCCCAGCCCTCCCCGGCCCTGCCACAGGCCCACCTCGCGTGGTGCAATCCAGCCATAGACACATGCCTTACAGCAACGCGCACACCCAGTCACCTCAGCGCCGCCCCGGCCTCACAGGTCGCCTCGCAGCCACACCCATCACGCAGGCCACCACCTCGTGCACCCCCTCGCGCGGTGCCCCAGGCCCCCCACCACACACACCAGCGGGCAGTGCGACGGCCGGATGCGACGCCTTCCAGTCACGCTGGCACTTCGCCCATCACGTCGATGGCGCCGACGTGTTCAGCGTCGCGGGTCGCTCCGACGCAGCGCCGTCCACGACCTCACTGCCGACATCAGTAGCAATGCGTCGCTCGGACCTCCCCACGTCGTGGGCACGGGACCCTGTCACCACCAGAAGCGGCTCGGCATTTGGCAAGCACAGGAGGCGGAGGGGAGCTGCTCGGCTTCACCACGCACACACTCAGAGAGAGAGAGAGTGGGAGGGGATGTGCTGGGCCCTGTGACACCACCACGCCCTGAGAGGTGCATGCCGGCATCAGACAAGCAACAAACAAAAAGGAATGCTCTAAAAGTCAAATCTTAGTCCTACCATCTCCGGCTGCAGCTGAGGATCAAGATGGAAATGATAAAAATGATGAAGCAGCAGGGCGCGACTAATACACGGTATGGATGTTTCGGGCTGTGTACGAGAGAGGAAGGAAAGGGTGGGCCCTTCTGTATTCAAGGGATGTCACGAGTCGAATAACCTGCAGCGCTCAGCTATCGTGCGCGCTGGGCATGTGTCACTTCGCTCTTCGACGCTTCCATCGATGAATGAATGCCCCCTCATGGTGAAGACGCCGATGGGTCCCTTTCCTTTCTCACTGTTTATATCGTCGCGGCTGACAATGTTCTGTGTCGTGGTGGCGTTGCCCTCTTCGCGTCGTCGCATCGGTGTCCGTTCCGTTTTCGCGAAGAAAAGCACACAGAGAGACTGCGAGCGGCTGTCCATGTGTGTGTGTGTGTGTGATGCGCAAGTGCCGACAGGGTCGTCCAACGGCCAAGCGGAGGAAGATGGGAATGCACACAACGCAAACGCAGCGTCATGATGGGCGAAAATGGGGAAGGTGATGCGATAGAAAAAAAAGACCCATGGCTGATGCCGCTCCATTTGCAGCCGCATAGGACACGCAGGCGAGGGCGGGGACCAGCGCTTGTCAGTCAATGCACAAGGACGCAAGAGGACCTCGTGGGACCGGATACCCTTGCTTGATTCGCGGTGCACCCGCGACGAGGCCTCTGACGCTGCCATCACTGCCCCTCGTGTATACAGGGCACGGTTAAGAGGCACAAAATGTTGCCGTCGCGCACTGCTGGCGCACCAGCATCGGCTCTTCCCAGCGCTCTTTGGCAGTTGCTTGCGGTTCGTCTCCTCCACACGTCAGCAGGTTCATCGCCTGTGCCGCTGATGTGCCTGTGCTTGCATGCACGTCGGCGTGATCGTCACGTCGCAACGCCCGCACACACCAAGAGAATGAGAGCACAGAGGGGCAGCAAAAGCGGCAGCACGAGGAAGCGATCCAGGGAGAGCAGTGGTGGGGTCAGGGCGACGACACAACCACCATTCGTCATTCGTTGCCTCGCCAACGTTACTTGTCCTACGCACTCCTGTGCGACGCACTCCTCAGGCCACCTCAAAGACGTCTGCTGGCTAGGAGGCATTGCCACCAGCAGATGGCGCGGGTTTTGATGGTCATGCAAGCCGGATCTCCAGCGCCCATATGCACGCTTCCCCGGCGACCACAGAAGGAGGTATCGCTTGGAGAATCACGTCGTCGTCGTCGGCTCGGTGAGCTCGTCCGATCTTCTCAAGTCTGCGCAGCTGTGCCAAAAAGACGCTGAGCTCGCACAGGTGGGTGTGTGCAGTGAAAGACAAGGAGAGAGCGGTGCACCGACACAGCTGTCGCACGTTCTCGGACCGCCGTGCCACAGCCCCACTACCAGTTCTGCGGCGAGATGCATCCACAATCCGATGCCGTCCTCAACTAAAGAAGCGGGTGGTGCTGCTGCCACTGCAGGGATAATGGGCGTGTCATGTGGAAGAAACTCGAAACGCGTCATGCACGTCACTATCGTTTCCATCGCTTCCAGGAGCACCATTTCGTTCAGCAGCTGTGCCACCTGCGGTTTGTGGCCGCGGCGCACTTGCCGCACGTGCAAGACGCGCCAGTCACAAGAGTCGCTCCGGAATGCAGTCGGGGCGAGGCAGTCGCTTGATCTCCTGTAAACTGGTGAGCCCCAGTCGCAGGAGGAGGGATAAGAGCCGGCAGTGCAAGACGACTCGGCTATGGGCATGGAGCTGCTCACTGTGATAGCGGTGGCCTTCAAAGAGGATCGAAAACCTTCAGAGGTCAGCAGCGCGCTCGTCTGCCACAGCCCGCTAGCACACCGCCGAGCCGAGTCTAGAGAACCTGAGGAGGGGGCGTCTCGGCCAAGCGATTGAGCGCTTCAGCTGCGAACAGCGGTTCGGTAATTTTCCGCTGAATAGGAGCGATGGATGATGCTGATGCAACACTCCTGGTGCACGGCTCCAGCACGGCATGGCAGGCACGTGGAAGGGGGAACACTGTCACTGACGTCATGTCGAACGCACGCACACATTTTGAGTACGGCGAGAGAGAGAGAGAGGTCAAGAGGTGGCCGACAAAATGAGCTGTGCCGTGGCCCAGCAGATCACAGACGGCACCACCTCGCAGAGCGGGGTCCTTCGCCACTAGAAAGCAAGCGTTCTCAGGACCCTACTCGCTGTCCGTCATCTCTCAGCTCCGCCTTCTCCTCCTTAGCCTCTCGATGTGTTCGTCCACCACCAGCACAGCCATCTCTCTTGGTGTGGAACGCAGGGAAGAGACGTGAGCCTCGCACCTTGTTTTCTTTCTTTCGGTGGGGTTGTTCTATCCGCCTTATCTATGCAGTATACATGGAGTGGGATACTCGGACACATAGACAGGGCCGCAGTCCAACATCGCGTGCACCTATTCGCTGTTGTGACATGCGTGCGCGTATGGGTGTGGGTGTGTGGGTGGGCACGTGTGGGAATTACATATGCTTTGCGCTGTTACACGATGATGGTGTGAATAGAATCCAACAGAATAAAAAAAGGGGAGAGGGACCAGTCGGGACGTGAAGCAGCTTCCGAATGCGGTGATGCGGCGGCCCAGTGACCCAAAAACAAGTATCTTCCTCCTCCCTCTCGATGCAGAAGTTGCGATGTTTTTGCGAGGTGCAACATGATACAGCGGAAGCCTCCTGCATAGCCGCCCAACATGAAAGCTGAGCGATGTCACCACTGCTGCGTCTTGTTGTGCTGCAACCATACAAATGACGCAAGCAGCCGCGGCGTGAGCTGCGAAGAACACATGCAAGAAGCTGAAAGCGGGAACAGCGTCTACAGCAGCGGCAAGACGCCGCAATGCCTGGTTTCAACTACTGTGGGAATGTAATCCGCGGCAAGCCACTGACAGCAAGATAGAGAGAGACAGAGCATACTTTGCGTGGAAAACACCCTCCAGCTCTCGCCACCTCATCCAACATGGCGTCCGTCGTTTCTTTTCGTTGTTCGCTTTGCCTATGCTGCGCTGTGTGCATGCATGTGTCTGCGCCTTTCCTTGTTTTTTTTGGGGGGAGGGGGGGGGGCTCGTTCGTGCCACTTTACACACGCGTACGCTCGGCGCTTTTCTTTTTTTTTTTTTTGGGGGGGGGGGGGGGGGGGTTCTGTGTCACCCTCATCTCCCCCGCATCCGTCCCGTCGCCGCTGGCACAGCCAAGACGCGGGGGCACAACGACACGCGAAGACACACCGCGCCTGCGCACAGCACCCTCCCTTACGAAAGGGAGGGTGCTGCGTCAAAGAAGGCATCCACAGTCACAAGGGAGCAGCACAGTCGCCACAGCCGGCAGAAAGCGAACATCCCGACTCGAACTCCCCACCTCACCAGCCCTTTATGCACCGAGCTCAAAAGCAAATGCACGCCCACACACACACACACAGACAGACACAGACGCCATCCACCTTAGATGTTCGTGTAGCGCTCATCCGCCGGGCGATCAAAGTCGACGAGCAGCTCGCTGACGCTCCAGTCCTCGTACGTGTTGTCCGGCAGCACGCGACGAATGATAAGCGGCGTGCGGCGCTCACGCAGCTCCTTTACGGCAATCGTGAGCGGATCGGTTTCGCCCTCGAGCGCCACAGCGACAGGGGCGTTCATGCTTATCTGCAGCGCGCGCGTACCCAGCACGCGTGCCCGCTCATACTTGGTCATGACAGCACTCGTCACGCGCTCGTTGATTCCGCGGGCCCGTGCACCCTTTGCGGCCTGCGCATTGCCGGACAAGATGACGTTGGCGGCAACGTCCTCGGGCAGCTGCTCGCCTCCCTCCTCGTCCTCCTCATCAGCGCCGCTGTGTCGAATGTCGCTGCCGCTGTCGCCCTCATCACGGTCGTCTCCTAGATTGAGGCTGAGGAGATCGTCTTCGTCGTCGTGGTCCGACATGATGCCGCCCACAAGTCTGCAGCCGTGACTATTAGTGTGACTTTAAGGGAACGCAGATAGGAGTGTTCTACGCCGCCCTAGCATGGGCCTGGGCTGCTTCACTACCGCGGCTGTTTCAGCGGAGACTTTCAGAGAGAGGGAGGGAGAGAGAGAGACGCGATCGACAAAACGACAAGAAACACACAAAAGAGAATGGAAGCGATCTACACAGGATAGATGGCCTTGATCACCATGGCAAGATGTCAGTCGGCCAGGCGGCCTAGACAGCAGAGATTGCGGCACGCGAAACAAAGGCTTTTTGTTTCTCATCTTGCCTCACCGCGAGTCCATCCTCCCGGCCATACAACAGGAGTCCAGCCCCACCCCAGCCCTCCCCGGCCCTGCCACAGGCCCACCTCGCGTGGTGCAATCCAGCCATAGACACATGCCTTACAGCAACGCGCACACCCAGTCACCTCAGCGCCGCCCCGGCCTCGCAGGTCGCCTCGCAGCCACACCCATCACGCAGGCCACCACCTCGTGCACCCCCTCGCGCGGTGCCCCAGGCCCCCCACCACACACACCAGCGGGCAGTGCGACGGCCGGATGCGACGCCTTCCAGTCACGCTGGCACTTCGCCCATCACGTCGATGGCGCCGACGTGTTCAGCGTCGCGGGTCGCTCCGACGCAGCGCCGTCCACGACCTCACTGCCGACATCAGTAGCAATGCGTCGCTCGGACCTCCCCACGTCGTGGGCACGGGACCCTGTCACCACCAGAAGCGGCTCGGCATTTGGCAAGCACAGGAGGCAGAGGGGAGCTGCTCGGCTTCTCCACGCACAGACACGCAGAGCGTTAGGTCTCATGGTTTGTGCTACTCTTGCGTGTTTGCTCCGAGCAGGGACGTGGCTTTGATTGCAAGAGACAAGTGTGTGTGTGTCTGTGGGGGGGGGGGGGAAGGAGGGTAGCGCTTCAAGACAGGACATTGTGTCACAATGAAGTGCGCTCCGCCAGTTTGGTAGTGTGATGACAGCATAGGGTCGCCGCAAGTCAACAAAAATGGAAAAGAAACTGAGGTGATGATGTCCAACGTGACATCCAACGTGCACAAGACACAAGACGGCTTGCATATATATATATATATATATTGATGGTCCAATACACAAGCACTCACCACGGCGGCCGCAGCGACCGTTTTGCGATTTCTGCGCTGCACGGCTCCGCTTCCGGCTGGCCGTTATATCACCCAGTTGGAAGAGCGCTGCAGTCCGTCCAAGACATCGGCCAAGTACACTCGAAGCGCCCTGTCGTGCAGCCGTTCCGAGTCGCCTGCGCCGGCAGTGCCATCGGCGATAGGAAACAGCAACGGCGTCTCCGACAGCTCCGCGATGCCGGCATGCAGAGTGCGGCGGGGCGCATCGCCCAGCATGCGAGGCAAGATCCCGTGTCGCCTCGTCTCCTCCTCGACCAGCTCCTCGCCACCCACGCCATTGCACACCCACGACGTCCCCGCGCGCGCCATGACGCCCCGCTGCACGCTCATCGGCCGTGTCATCAGAAAATGCGCGCGAGAGTCCGTCACAGTTGGCTGCTCCACTGGCACTGACCCGTCTCTGAGGAACTGCTCGCGTGCGGCGTGCGTGTGATCATAATAGAGAAGGGCAAAGTGTGTGCGAAGGCCACCGAGCAGGGGCTGGAGGTCAGCCACGGTCGCCACTCGCCGCGAGCGCAGCAGCTGCTGCACAACGTACTCACGGTCATCGGCAGAGAGAAAATAGCGGCGTCGGTCGGCCCAAAGCAGGAGCTGGTCGGCCCACACAGAGCGCAGTGGCAGGCCCAGGTCGTCGACGGCGTGGCGGTACACCCTAATGAACTCTGGCGCCTCCACTCGCAGGTACAGCTTCAGCAGCCGTGAGACGATCGGCGTTGTCATAGGTACCTTTGCCTCCTCCATCCTCGCCAGCACCTCGGCCGCCCGCTGCGCCGGACACATGGAGTTGTGAGCCTCTTGCAGAAGGCAGCTGTAATAGAACTCGTCCGTGCAATGCAGCACCTGCGCGTCGCGCGCGGGCTGGAGGTAATCTTGCTCGTAGCGTGGTAGCTGGCACTTGGAAAGCGCGTTGAGTGAGGTTTGCAAGAGGTACTCCAGTGTGCACACCTCAGCAGTCGTGTAGCCCCTGCCGCTACTGCCTTCACTGCCTGCAGGACTGGCCAGTCGCTCCAAGGCGTAGCCGTACACCGCGAGCACCACGTCCGCCGCCCGCACGGCGCCGGCGGAGATGAGAAGCACTGTCCACATGTGCGCCTTTATCTGCGAGACGGCCCCTGCTGCGATGAGCGCTCGTGCGAGGCGCACTACGTGGTGGTTTTTCTTGGCCGCCTGCAGCACCGAAAGGAGTCGGTGAAGAAGAAGCTCTGTCAAGGCAAAGCCAGCCGTGGCGGTGCTGAAGCCGAGCTTGCCACCATGCGCACCGGAAGAAACGGTTGCTGGGTGGCTCAGTGGAGAAAGAGGAGCAGACATACCCGGATCGCTGCTTTCAGCAGTGGCGGCAGATGCTGCCGGTGGCAGTGCACGCGGCACAGCATCGACTGCTTCCAGTGACGTCTTCAAAGTGGTGGCCGCCGCCACGCTGCTGACTCGAGGCCCTCTTCCGCCCTCTGCCCCGAGCAGCAGCACCGTCTCCGCACCTATGTCCTCGCCGTCCACGAGTGGTGGGCAACCAAGAAGGCGCCTCGCTTCAGTGAAGTAGAGCAGCGCTTCGGGGACAAGCCGCCCTGCGGCACACGTGTCGATGAGCGCGGCGTAGAACACCTGCACCTCGTCCTCGCTGTGCGCGAACGTGTTCGCGCGGCCAACCCCGGCTGCAGAGGACAGCGACGAGGCGGCATCGCTTGTCTCACGTCGCACACTCCACGACAGCGGCTGTGGTGACCACAGAATCCCCTCCTCCTTGCAGAACTGGTAGAAGGCGAACTCGCCATCATCGTCGAGGGAGGCGTAGCGAACAAAGTTCAGTGCCTCGGCCAGCAACTCCGAGGACTGCCTCTCCGATAGCGCTGGTGTTGTCGTTGAAGAGGATGAGTGCCCGTTCGCCACTGCAGCCAGCACCGCCACGGCTGCCTCCCTCCGCACGGAAGCCACTTGCCGGCACGCATCCAGAATTGCCAGAGCGTCGGCAAGCGCCTGCTCCTTGCACCCTTTCACCGCCTGCGTGCTGGTGGCCTCGGCGCACTTGTAGTACTCTGCCAAGCATAACGCGCGCCATAAGCAACGCACCAGCGACAGCTCTGTTGCAACCTCGCGCGGCGTTCGAACCGCCAACGACCGCAAAACCTTCGGGGTCGCAGGGCTTGCATCTCCTGTGGTGGCGTCATGCCCTTCGGCATGCAGAGGCGCCAGCAATTGCGTGACGCAGTAGGAGGCCAGTCGTGTGAGCTCCGAGGTGCGCTGTGTGGCGTACGCGCTATCCACCACGAACGCGCTTACAAGCACCGCGCCATCAGCGGCCAAATTGGTGCCGCTGCCGCTCGCTGTCGACAGGCCGACGTGCCCGCCGGCATCCGGCTGCCCGACGCCGGTGGCAGAACCATTAGTTAGAGGAGCACAGGGAGTTCGCAGCATGAGCGCTGCAGCGGACATGTGCTCTCGGGCGGCGTGGTAGAGCTCGATGCATGTCTCATGCATGTCAGCTGCGTTCGCGACTTGAAGGTGGTCTTGAACCGTCTTGGTAGACGCGTACGCCAAACGCTGAGGCTTCATGAACTCCTTAAGATGCGCGTAGAGCAGCGGCCGCTGCGCAGGAACAAAGTTGGAGCGACTAAAGCGGTGTATGCGCTGGATGAGGTCATCATTCGAGAGAAGAGAAAGCTCCCGAGCCAGAGCAGGTGAAACGGCACCGCTGATGACGGCCTTGCCACCGTCGCCGATGTCTTCTCGAGCTCCGTACGAGGCGGGACAAGAGGAACGGCTCGACGTAGGCTCCGCGTCCGCGATGCGCACAAGTGGCGGCATCATAGGAATGCGCAGCAGCCGCGAAGGATGAAATGCCGCTGCAGCAACAGTGGCGGTCTCCAGCAACCCGGCGCATCTGATAAGACTTCGAGATGCTTGCGCCGAGCGCGAGCTGGCATGACCAGAATCACTAGCGCTGGTACGGTCGTATGGGATGGGGTGAAAAGCTGCGCTATGTCGGCGTATGGTGGCCGTGGCGGGCCCTGCGCTTGACTGCGCCAGCCGGCACGCGGCTCGTCTTCCCCACCCTTGCAGGGGTGTGAACAGTAAACAAGTGCCTCCGGGTGTGTGACACCTGTTTGGGTTCATCTCGCCTGCCTCGCGCGTTCGTACTTTGCCTACCCCGTTTCTTGTACGCTCGCGCCAAATCATCATCGGCGCACACGAGCGCACGTGCCAAGAAGGGAGAAGCATGGCCAGAGCCGAGGAGGTGCGTCACGTGCAGAGAATAAGGCGAGCAAGCAGGTGGTTCGAAGCGCGAGAAGATGGCGAGAGCGAGATAAATGAAGCTG
This sequence comes from Leishmania major strain Friedlin, assembly GCF_000002725.2. NCBI lineage: Eukaryota > Euglenozoa > Kinetoplastea > Trypanosomatida > Trypanosomatidae > Leishmania > Leishmania major. Next base: position 384,508 of record NC_007286.2, on the reverse strand, counting down.
TAGAGCAGGTCGCACTTTGTCGGCTTGCCATCTTGCTTGGGAGAAGCAGAGCACATTTTGCATCTCATGAGCAATAGGTGGTGGCCCTATACGCCGAGCAGCACGCCCCACCGCTACGTGTGCTGCCAAACTTGCTGCAGCTGGGGTGGATGCTGTTGCGCCGCAAGCCACATCCCGTTGTCGGAATTGTGCGAGAAAGCAAGAGAAACAAAACAGCAACGCCAAAGCCGATGCTGCGCAGATCAGCCACTGACAAGAGTGAGCATCTACGCATCCGAGACATGCACCTTGCCGACAGGTACAAGCCATTCGTGGGCCCCTCATTTCGTGAGCCTCTTGTTTTTCCCGTTTACCTTCTCTCTGTGTGTGCGTGGCGTGTGTCTGCCTCCAGGGGATGCTTGGACTTGCACATACTCGCGTCCCTCCATGTGTTCGCCCAGGATGTCCAAGTGAACCGCTAGACAAGAACCACAACGCAAAAATAAATAGTACTAATAATAACGGCTGCCAACACCACGGAAACAACCTTCGCACAGCAATCGAGAGAGAGAGAGAGAAAGGGGGAGGGCCACGAAAACGCGCGCACACGCCCGCACGAACACCGCAGACACGTTCACCGTTGACGCAAAAATCAGCGACAGACAGAACGAGAAGAAAAAAAAAAGTAATCCGCGACAAGATAGCCAGCGAGCAACACAGAGTCGTACAAAGAGTGAGGGCGAACAGCGCGCAACGCCGCCGTCCGTGACGGCGCTATCAGCATAAGGAGCAGCAGCAAGAAGGGAAAGCCTTCGCGGATGGGGCTACTTCTCCGCATCATCCGCTTTCTCCGGTGGGTCTTTCTTGATGCCCTTGAGAGCTGCCATGATGTCTATCAGGTTCAGCTTTGTTGTTGGTGCAGGAACTGGCGCCGGCGCTGGCTCATCCTCGGCTTCCTTGCCGGCAACCCCTTCGCTGACGGTATCGTCGTTGGCATCCGCGTCGCCGTCTCCCTCTTCCTCACCGTCCTCCTCATCATTCATGACGTCCTCCTCGTCAGCGAGCGGGGTCGTCAGCTCATCCTCAGCCGTCTGAGCGCCCTCCTCGCCTTCATTCCTCTCTCCCTCTTCTTCTGCCAACTCGGCCACGGCGGTCGACGCTTCTGCGGCCGGCGCCACCTCCAACTTCTTCTTCGGCTGGCGAAGAACAGGGCGCCTCCGCGCGGGGACATACGCTCTAAACAACTGCTCCAGCGGACCGTTGTGCCACAGCTGCCACTCCGCGCTGTTTGGGCTGTCGCGCCGCCGACACACCCACGCCGCCCAGGCGCCGTCCTTGTCCTCCAGGTCGCCCTCGAAGCGTTCGCGCGGCGGCGGGTCAGAAACGTCGGGGAGGTCGTACACATCCTGGTGCAGAAGGCGGCACGTCTGGACGCCGCCCGCGGTGATTGCGCCGCGGTCACGACGAGCATTGCGCCCCCCCTGGCTGTGGTAGTAACTGTGTTTGTGATGCTGCTGGTGTTGGCCGCCGTGGCCGTGTCGATTATTATTACGATTCGCATTGGGGCGACCGCCTCCGCCACCACCACCTACGGGGGCGCCACCGATGGGGCTACTGCGTCCGCGGCACAGCCCCATCAAGTACGCCACGCACAGATCAGCGGGCGCATTACGGAACAGACATGTCTCGCCGTGCTGGCACACGCCCCACACGCGCAGGCAAGGGTGGGTGCCAGCCGGGGTGCTGGCGCTGCCCTGAGCGAGCGCTTCGTCTATCGTTGGGCCTCCACGCCGTCCACCCGCTGCATCACCGCCGCGGCTGCGATCACCAGCCGCGATGTTCATGGCAATGGCTGGCAGCTTGCCCAGGTTAGTCGCCCTGTCGCCACCTGCCAGCATGGGAGTGGCCATGCGCTCGCCTGACGGCGCCACCGCCTCCGCGGGTCGCTCCAGCACGTCATCGGGCATCTCCATTACATGAGAAGGCTTATAGTTCAGCCACGACAGCAGCGATGGGAAGGGCACCACCCTGCTCGGCGTGTACGTGCGCGGCCGAATGATGCGGGTGAAGCAGGCCGCGCACAGCATGATGCGGTTCTTCAAGTCGATAGCCACGCTGTCCGACTCGACATTGTCGCGCCGGCACTTCACACAGCCGAAGCAGACACGCTCAGGGAACTGGAAAAGCTGTGTGTGCAGCGCTGCCTTGACATTGGCATCCGGCGGGAGCTTCTTGACACGCGCACGAAACGAGGAAAAGTTGTTGATGGTGAGTCGCGCTAGACGATGGCCACCGGCAGCCGGTGCAGCACCACCACCAGCGGCGTTCGCAGCCGCCGCCCGTGCGACGGCAGTGGCTGCTGTCGACGACGACGCCGTGGGGACAAGCGAGCCCGACGGCTTCGCGTACGGCGCCGACAACGGCACGACGTACGGGCGAGAGGGCTGCGGCTCCTTTGGCATTCTCTGAAGCTGCACAGCCGAACCGTGGAAGATGATGATAATGCGATGCATCACACAACGAGAGAGTGGATGGACACGAAGATGGTGGGCAGGCAGTGGAAGAAAAGAGCATGCGATACATGGCTGCGCAAGAGTGCCGGTGAGGACAGCTTGAATGAATCTGCAAGTGCATCTAGCAGACAAGCGTGACCTTGCAAAGCAAGTTGCGAAAGGCATGCGTGAGTAGCGGTAGAAACACCTGTGTGTGTGTGTGTGTGTGTGTGTGCAGGAGGGCGGAGTCTGGAACAACCGATGAAAGAGGAAGAGACTGCACAAGTCCTTCCGACCACACACACAGCTTCCTTTTCTCCCTGTCTCTCCCTCGCCTGCCTGTCGCTCGAGCTTTCCTGCTGTCAAGCTGCTCATGGTGTCTTCTTTTTTCTTCCCTTTCCTTTGCTGCTTGTTTGATATAAATGAGAGTGCGCGAGACCGCACACACACACAGAAAAACAAAGAAAACGAGAAAGGAAAGATGCAAGTCGAGCTCAGCGTAGCCACACACAGACAGACGCGCACCAACGCCAACACTAACAATACGCACACGCATACACATACACAGTTATATATATATATATATATGTATGCATGTGTCTACCGCGGGGGGAAGGCAGGAAAGCAGAGGGGGATGGGGGAAAGAGAGCAGCCGACATGGAAGGTGTGTTGGAGAGGCGCGGACAGCGTTTGGCCGAAGCGGGTGCACAAGGATAGAACACGAATGAGCAGAGGAACAGCAGTGACGCTTCCGCTGGCCGGCTGCGCCTCTCGACTCCCAATTCTCGTTCGCCCCAAAGTGTTCACCACTTAACGCGCCAGCAGCTCGTGCGACCTCTCCGTCCCGCTCCCTCTTCCAACAACGTCATGACGGCTAAGAACCGTGCAGGGTGGTCGTGTCGATGTGTGTCTGTGAGCACGGAAGCGTGTGCTAGCCGATTGCCATCTGCTTACGCGTAGCCGAACTTCTTCAGCACCTCCACGTTGTGCTTGGGCATCTTGGCGAGCGCCTCCTTGCGGGCCGACTTCCACGCGTCGCGAAGCTTCGCCTGCTTTTCGTGGTGGCGGGACGCCTTCTCCACGCGAGCCTTCTCGAGATTGGCGACGACGTCGCTGTACTTCCAGCCCACGTGCTTGCACATGTTGCCGAGCACTGTGTAAGGGCGCTCCGAGCGGTAGCACACATGGCGCTGGGCGCGCGGGATCACCACGCGCCCGCCCGTGCGCACCACGTTGGGCGGAATTCCCTCGTAGGCCACCAGCGAGTTAAGCGCCTTCATGCCGCGCTTCGTGTACCGGGGCAGCATGCTGCGCACAGTGCGGACAAACACGTCGGACGGGGCACGGTGGTGGAAGGGACCCTTTGTGGGGTTCGTCAGCTTCCGCTTGCGCAGGTACTGCAGGTACTTGATCTTGTTGCGGATCTCCGTACCGGCAATGTTGAGCTGCTCGCAGCGCACCACGGTGATCTTCTTACCCAGGAGCAGCTGCTTGGCAACCACAGCCGCCGCGCGACCAAGCACGTGATCCTTCAGGTCGATCACAATGATCTCGGGGCGGTGCTTCTTGGCGCTCTTGCGCTGCGCGCGGCACGCATCCTTGCGGCTTGGGAAGGCCATCTGTGTGCAATCGACTCTACACCAATTGAAGCATGCAAAGGCAGGAGCGTGCGTGCGATGAGGTGAAAGGGAGAGACGAAACAAGATGGAGGTGGAAAGGGGAGGGGGGCGGAACGCACGTGAACGCACGGGCACCGAGAGAGGGGGTACGCGTAGGCGGGGGACAGGCAGGACGAGTGCGTGCGTGTGTGCGATGCGTCCAGCGCAAACATCAATAAACGTAGAGACAAAAAAAGAGGAGATCGGTTCAAGGTGAAGATACCGTGGCGCGAAAGAGAGCGTGGCATCGAGTAAGCTGACCGGCGTCACGGCTTTCCTTTTTCGTTTCCTTCTTCTCACGCGTGTGGCAAGCATCAGCAGAGAAGTCGACAGTTAACGGTGGCTTTTCTTCTGCGTTTGCCGGATGCGCAGATCGTCCGCATGGAAGCATGCAACAAGCATGCAAAAAGCCTGCAAAAGCATGCCGACACATCGAGCGGCGACAAGCCGATGAACGGAAATGTGCACGACGCCATAAAACGCAACAACGCCAGCAACAGTCGGTGAGGAGCTCTTGCCTTCCTTCCCACCAGCACAGCCACCACGCATGCACTTTCACCCAGACACATGAGCCCCGCGTCCACCGACACAACGTGAAGAAGAGGGTGGAGCTGTGGTGGGAAGCCGAGCGTTAGGTCCCACGCTTCGTCGTTCCCTCTTTTTGGACGTGGTGGAATGCCATTCCTGAGCACTTTCTTGTTGTTCTTACAAGCGAGCCGATGCCAAACGTACCGAACACCTACACGCACGCACTTTAACAGACGTGCGCGCGCAGACAGCGGCTGCACGCCGCACAACACAGTCGCAATTCTTGTACTTCGATTCGTTTTCTATGTTACCCTCCATCCCCCGCTAGTTCCTGTGAACCACCCTCACGACTGTCGCACCGGCTGCAATGGCCAACGTATCTTACACCAAACAAAGAGGAAGGAGAGGGGCGTTAGCTGCGCCGTATCTCATCAGCTGTCCTGCTCACCATAATCAACGGCACAAGTACCCCAAGCAGCGAGACAAACAACAAACAAGAAGGGGAGAGATGGAATCTCTACACCGTACCATCACCTTACGCGAACAAGACGCATCGACTCGCCGGCCCACGTGCACAGACAACGTGGGCGAAGAAAAGAAGAGAGGAAAAAAGGGCGCCAAAGACTCTTTCAAGCCGCAGCAAGAGAGAGAGATCACGAATGCGTGTGGGGGAGGGAAGGGGGGGGGCACACAACGGAGCGCAGTCGCTACTGAATTACACACGACGACAAGAGGAAAAAAGAGTAGAAATAGAGGACAGCTTAACAGAACAGGCGCAACAAGACGCACGTCGGTGCGTGCATGTGCGTTGTGTATGCGTACGTGTGCCGACGCCAGTGTACGCCTGTGACTATTTGAATTCGTACGCGCGGCCGCGTGGCCTTCGAAGAGGAGTAAGTTGTCACTGGAGAACAAAGTACGCACAGGCATGCACTCGCAGAGCCCGAGAAGCAAACCAACACCCATCCACAGCGGTCTGCTTCCGCCGCAGCCGCCACTGCTGCTGCTGCTGCTGCAGCGATCTGCCTTGTTGAAAGTGCGCGCGCCCGTACACGCCTTCCTGTTCTTAGTACTCAGGCTTAAAGATTTGGAAGCTGCACATGCAGTTTTCGTCCATCAGCATCATGGCACCGCTGTTGGTGAACTCGCCGCAGTAGTTGGACGCGCTAAAGATGGTGACGAGGCGCCTGCCAGCAAAGAAAGAGTAGCCCTCATCCACCACCTGATGGGCTCGGAGAACGATGTCGATGCCGAGGCTGTCGCACATGCGCTTCACTACATCCTCGCCGAATGTAAAGCTAACACCGCGCTCGCTTGGTTGCCACCCAGACGACCCCTCCTCCGGATCGGACCAGAGAAGGTCGCAGGCAAGCCCCTCATCGGGCACCACCAGCGGCCGGTAGATCTGTTCGATTTGACGCAGGTGGCGCAATTCGGGGCTGAGACCGCCGTGCATGCAGAGCGCGATCTCCTCGACTAACGCCGCCACGGGAAGGCAGTTGAACACATCCGTGAACTCCTTGAACAGGCGCACGTTGAAGCGGCGCTTCACCTCATCAAAGAAGCCGTAGATGCGGCAAATGCTGTCCGTCTCGTGGTTTCCGCGCAGAACATATATGCGCTTTGGGTACAGCACCTTCAACCCCAGCAGCACCGTGATCACTTCCGTCCCATACTTGCCGCGGTCCACGTAGTCACCGAGGAAGAGGTAGCGCGAGTGGGGAGGCAGTCCGCCCGCCTTGAAAATTTCGACGAGGTCTGTGATTTGGCCGTGTATGTCGCCGCACACGTTGATCGGCGCCTCGGTGCGGACGAGCATCGGCTGGCTCATGAGGATGGGGCGCACACGACGCAGGATTAAGCGAATGATATCCTCCTTCAGTAGAGTGACGCCACTGCGCCACTCTGCCAGGATGCTGGTGACTAGTGTGTAGATGGAGGCATCCTCGGGGGTCATGCACGCCGTGGGGAATCTCGACGTCGCTGCCGCCGCCGCGGCTACCGCGGTCGATGCCGTTGCCGCCTCCGCAGCAGCAGCCGGCATTTTGCGCGCATTATGTGGACTCTTGTCACCCGAGTGCTTGGTGGCAGAAGACGAGGAGGACGTCGAGGAGACGCTCGAGTTGCGGCTACCGTGGCTACTCCCGTGAGGACTAGAGATAACAGGGCTGGTCGCGTTGGCACTTAGCTGCGGATGGTGCTTCTCGTTCGCATGCACGGGCAATGCGACGACGTCCTCCGCTTCCTCATCGTGCAGTGCCGACACGGGCGACTTCTCTGACGAGCGAGAGCGGCTTCGCTTTCGCCCGCCCACCTGCGGTGCCGTACCGTGGCGCATGAAAGTGTATGCAGACCCACAAAGGAGAATAAAAAGAGCAAAAACGCGCGTTGCGCACACGCACGCACACACCACAAGCAGGCGCCGAGTACGTGGGAGAGAGACGGGGGAGTTGGGTGGAAGGACAATGCGCAGGGTGAAGGGGCGTGAGCGACCCCGAGAGAAAATCACGCCAAATGCAGGGACCCTTGCGATGCAAGCACGCACACGCACGCACACACGACAAGCACACAAGCGCTCGTTCTCCGTGCGTGTCTTTTCGTCTTTGTCGAGGTGCTGGTCTCTCTATTCCGTCCTCTCTACCGCGTATACGTGTGCTGGCGCGTGCTTGTGTGTATGAGGAAGACGACGCCAGATTTGTGTAAAGGTGGCACTCCCCCGCGGAGAAGCGCACATGATAGTGCATGAGTGAGGTTGCGCACGGGGAAGGGGTGCGCGCGATTCAATGAGCAGTGAGTCAGAGTAGAGGGGAGGGGGCGGTTTTTGTACGAGTCGTCACAGAGACAGCGTGAGTGAAGGCATACGTACGCAGTGGCCTGCATAGCTGAGAAGCGAGGCATGCGGAAGCGCTGAGGGGAGAGCAGCAGGGGGTTGCTGCGGAGACATGTGGCAACGCATTGCACGAGCGCACCCCGGTGCTCTACGTACGACGCCTCTTTCAATTTCCTTCCGCAGCGCTTCACATGGTGGGTATCCTAGACACTTGAACGAGCCGATGCGCGAAAGTGGAGAAACCGAGGGAGAAAAAGTTTCATGCTGTGACGCTATCCTATATCTCGAGTTCATTGCACCATTGCTTGCACTCAGAGACACACAGTGCCACCGGTACATTAACACCGATCCGCTACCCTGCCCCTCCCCTCCCCCATCAGCGCTGTTCGCATCTCCTCGTGCCCACGCTGCACATCAAACATTCGCATCCAGTAGGCGATGACGGTTTGCCTACCCTGCGGATGGGAGGCGACTTGCGCTTCCCCTGCTCTCGCCAGCTCTCTCGTGCGCGAGCGGAGCGCAAGGTCAGCTGTCCGGCCTGGCGCCTCGCTTTGTCTTGTGTTCGCCGGGAGGAAGTGATGCGAGCATGAAGAGCGCACACCTTACGAGTGACTGCAAAGGTGTGCGCACGTCAGCAACGCGCCTTGCCACTGCGCACCTTGAAGATGTGCCGGCTAGCGAGGCGCGCCTGCAGCGCCACGCACAGGAGATACCAACTGAATAGCGAAAAAAAAAGGAGAGGCAGAGGCGGGGTAGAGGGGGGGGGACTTGCTGATAGCCATCCAGGCAAAGTGTGCGAGAGGAGTCTGCGCACGTGAGGGAATAGAGCGGGAGTGGGTGCACGCTTGACTCAGAAAAGGCATCGCAAACCAAAAGAAGAGGGGCAACATGAAACAGCACCCCACATGTGCGCCGCTCGTGTGAATGCCTGCATGAGAGAGACGGACAGAACCGACAAGATGGTTGCGCACTATGGTCAAACCCACATACGCCGCAGCCTGACGGCAAGCCTCAACTAGCCATGAGCACACGGGCGAATACTCGCGCAGCTATCCTCCTTTTCCACCTCACCGGCGACTGCGTTCCGCCTCTCTCTCAAGCCCCTCCCCTCACACACACACACAGTGAGAGATTAGTCTCTTGCCTTCGCTTCAAGGCTGGCTCATCTCTGATGCCTTTTCATGTTTTTTGTTATCACAGAAAACAATCATGATGCTCGCTCGGGTGTGTGTGCTGCGCTGCTGCTATTGTGGCTGCAATGCTTTTCTTTATGTATAGATATATATATATATATATATTGGATAGAGTTTATACCTTCGTGTGCACAGAACACCCGCTGCGGATTGTGAGCGTGCCTCGTGTTGCTTATGTGTAAGTCGAAGCGTGGCAGTTAGAGAAAGAGCTCAAGGAGAAGAAGCAGGCAGCAAGACACCGAAAACATGCGCACCAGATGACAGTGCAGAAGCTCTGTCACAGCTTCCAGCGTAACTCCCTCTACAGCTGCCCACAAACGGTAAACATCCCCTCTATACGTCCCTGCCCCTCCCTCTCCGCCACTCGAGAGCCCCATACACCACACAGACCCGCACACACACACACACACGAAAAGCGCGCCCACATTCCAACGGCACGGGTACGTCTACGCTGCTCACTTGCGTTTCCGTTTGCCTGTCTTCTTACGTTACAGGACGTGGAGAACACGCCGGCAGGAATACAGGAAAGACAACAGCGCGTTGCGAGCACCACAAACTACAACAGCAAACAAAAGGAAGACTGAGGCGGGGCGAGCGCGGCTCGAAGAGACGGATGGCAGCTTGCACGGCAAGTACGAGTGAAAAACGCGCCCCCACGCCCAACCAATCACACACCATGATTCGGAGAAAACACCATCAGTGCGCAATGCAATTGCATTGGGAGGGGGAGGAAGTCAACAACGAAAAATCGCTGCCTTGCATGTCGGCCTCCAAACGAAGACAGACGAAATCAGGCTCATCCGTCTAGCAGATTGGAAACCATGCGGCGACTTCCCCGCTACCACCCTGTGCGGCGCAAAGCAACCTATCCGACTAATCGCTGTCATCGCACAAGAAACAGCGGCTACCTTCCGCCTACTCCCGAGACGAGGCCTCGCTCACCAGCGCGCACTACCACTCGCCCTCCGTCCGTCACAGCCTATCCATTGGGCCTTTTCAGAATCACCTCAGATCTTGTTCCAGGCGACGATATCCATCGACTGCACCTCCTCCTCGAAGCCCATGATCATCTCCTCCAGGTCGTCGCCGGACACCTTGTCGTCCTCAATGACGATCAGCTGCTGCAGCTTCTTCACGCCAAACGCAACGGGCACCAGCTTGTGGTCACCCCAGATCAGGCCGTCGCGCTGGATCGCGTGCAGCTTCTGCGCGAGCGCCTCCAGGTCGATCGTGTCGTCCCACGCCTTGATATCGAACAGGATCGACGACTTCGCAATCACCTCCTTCTTCGCCTTCTTCTTCTCCGCGTCCTTCGCCTTCTTCGCCTCCAGCGCTGCCTTCTCCTCCTCCGTCGTCTCGCCGAACAGGTCGATGTCGTCCTCCTCCTCCGCGGCAGCGGCAGGCGGCGGCGCCACAGCGGCAGCCTTCGGCGCAGCCCTCTTCTCCGCAGCAGCATCCGACCCCGCCGCCTTCGCCGCTGGCGCGGGCATGCGCAGCTCCGGCGCAGCGACGCGCACCGGCGCGCCCCACGCCTTGCGCTCGCCCTCGGCGTACGTCGCCATGTTCTTCGCCCATCGGTACAGGTTCACGTGGTTCGCGCCGAGCAGGTCGTTGAACGCCTTCACATCCTCCGCCGTCGGCTTCGCGCCGCCCAGGAACAGCTTGCCGCTCAGCTTCGACTCCAGCTCGGCGGCCTTCTTGCTCACGTCCTTCAGAGACATATTGGGGTGCGCGCGGGGGTGCGGGGGTGGTCGAGAGGGGGGGAGAAAGAGCTAGGAGAGCTGAAAAGATAAGAGGGCGTGGACAGCGTAAACTGCAGGAGAGGCGGAGGGCGCGTCCGCAGATGTGTGGCGGGTGGGAATGTGAGGGGGGCATGCACGGAGTGCACAGGCGCGCAATGTCACCAGCAAAAAGCAGAGAGCGAGAACAGCGAAAGTCGACCCAAAGGACATGGAGCACTCGGAGGGGCGGATAAGTTTGGCGATGGACAAAAACGGCTGTATTCAACACACCTGAACACATTGTCCGCACTTGCACGCTGGCGCAGTGCAGAAATCGACTCCCTGGCCTTCAGGAGAGCACCCAAGATCGGGGAGTGGCGGTGCAAACGCCACTGCGTCCTCTCCTGTTCGTTCTCCTTTCGATGTCGCTGTCAGGGCTTCGACAGCGAACAGCCGCCGCGACGGCCGACATAGCCACCATGCACTTCGAACAGTTGTCCCCGTTGTACACGCTGAGGTCAAGTCTACGCGTTTGTCGACTCCACGCGGATTCGTCTGTGAAGCCACACACACACACACACACACGCATGCACAGAGGAATAAGCAGGGAGTCCTGAGAAAATAGTAGAGTGAGAAAGGCAGAACACCATATATGCACACGCGCACGTGCACACCAGTAAACAAGAGTATAAGCACCCAACGCGCTAAAGGTTCGCTTCATGCCATCTACGAAATCACGTACTTCACCGCCTCGCCAACAACCAGATTTGTGGACTGAAGATGCTCGGGACTCCACAAATAAACAGACACGCGCAAACAAGGCACCGACCGCCCCCGCACCACGGCTGCCCGCAGGAGCCCATTTTTTTTTTTTTTTGGGGGGGGGGGGGGGCATCGTTGCAACAGCGTAACAGCACGGCACAAGAATCAAGCACCAGAAGAACGAGAACACCAACAAGTGCACACAATGAAAGAGAAGGCAGAGAAAGTATTTTTCGTCATCAACGTCGCCGTTCCACCAAGAGCGCGTCGGCACGTGTACGCATACAGCCGCGGCCTACCCACCCCTGTCGCACCGCGGCGACATCCGGGCCGGCGAGGATGAGCTGGCCGCCGTTGCATCGGGCCATGCCGCTAGCGGGCCCGCCACCTTGTCCTTCCTCGCCCATTCCACGCACACGTGCTGCGCGATCGGCGCCACATGGGCCAGGGTGCACTGCATGCCATCATCCCACAGGGCCACCTTCAGAGTCCAGCTCAAGGGTGGAGGCGGTGGTGCGGCGTGCAGGCAGCAGGGGCTGGTGGTCTGGGTGCATGTCGAACCAGTACAGGGAGGTGGGCCAGCCGCAGGTCAGGGCCCTCTGACACCCTGCGCTCTGCCTGCACGCCATGCCCCTCCCTCTGTCGCTTCAAGCCGCCTCATGCGGTAATATGGTGTGAATACTCTCCATACAGGACTCTGGACGGCTCGATGGTGCCATTCAGGGGAGCTCTCGCCATGCTTCGGGTATTGGCACCTCATCAGCCAACCGCGTGGGACGCAGGAGACGCCGCACGTTTCGCGCACACGCACTTTGGGGCTGATTTGTGTGGATTTCTTTGCACCTTTTTTCCTCCCTCACTCGCGCTCTGCTGACCTCTGGATGCTTTCTTCGGATGCGATACATTATGCCAGCTGTGCTTGACAGCGTGCGCGCACAGTGCCCGCACTTTGGCATCCTAGGGCCTGTTCCAGTACGACGTTGTTGTCTGTGTGGTTCGCTGTCGTCACCACCCGTTTCCGTCGACATCGCGGGGGCGTGTCTGGATGGCTTGTCCGCATGTACCTCGACAGGTGGGACGCTACCATGAGTCGGAGGAGGCAGGGACATGCTGCTCTCTGCGGAATCCGCGCGCCATTGACAAGCGTGGGTGTGTAAAGCGGAAGGGGCTCGCAGAGAGGCATGCGCCTGGGCACAATGAGCTCACAGTTAGTGACTCGGAAGGAGGGTACAGGGCAGCGATCGACACCCGGCGGGGAAAGCCTATGCAGCGCACATGACACGTGTGTCATCACACCATTGCGGTGCACGATGACAGCGCGAGAAGAGGCGTGCTTCAAGCCTCGGGCGAGCTGCGAATCGCACACAGCATATCGGGCTCAACGCTGAAAGACAGGAACAACACGAAGAACACGTCGCGATTGTGGTCTGTGCAGAACAAACGATCCGACGCGGGGCGCGCCAGCCATCATCGTGCCGAATCAGCTGTGCGCGTGCTGTCCCCGTCGCGACGGGCACGTATGTGACCGAGTGCTTCCATATGCGTTGAAGGCATCGATTTATCTGCATACAGGCGCCACACCAAACATATACGCGCCCAAGCGAGCAGGCGGAGTCACAACAAGGAAACAAAAAGCGAATGACGACGCACCTCCATGTCGGCTATCCTATGCAATGAGACGCACAAGCATCCAGAGAGGAAAACGCTAGACACACACACACACTAGACATATATATATATATATATACGGCCGACTCAAGGGCAAAAAGCTTCCCCAAAACGGCATCGCATCACAGCAATCGATGCACAGACATCAATACACCCAAACATGGTGAAAGAAACTAGTTTCAATGACAAGCCAAGACACGGCTGCTGTGCACAGCAGCACATGTAATACATTATATATATATATATATATATATATATAGACAATGCAAGGGGAGACGAAGAGAAGCGCAGCAGTGACGGTAGAGGTGACAGCGGGGAACGTGTCGACACAAAAGACAACGACAAGAGAAGAGTTCGATCAAAACTGTTCTGTTGGTTGGTTTCAGCGCAGTGGTGTTGAAGAGAGACAAGAAAAGAACGATGAGATAAGCACGCAGTGCGCTGGTCCGAGTCGAATGGGAGAGCGAAGAAAGACGAGGGCGACCGACAGAGAGAGGAGGGGGGAAGGGGGAGGGGGGCACCTCTGCTGAGTTCGGGAGTAAAACTAGAGAGATGTGGGGACGGTGAGCAGCCAACGGCAGAGAGAGGGAAGGCCTAGAAGTGTTTGCCTCGGCAAGCTGCCTCACACCCGCACTGATCAGCAACACGTCAGCCAAGACGTATCCTCCTCTCTCTCATCCGCAGCCCTCCCTCACGGGCATGGGGAGCAATACATATATATATCAGGTGAGATGCGGCATGCTGCACGCGCTGTTGTTGGATGCTCCATGAGTACCAACCTATCATTGTCTCTCGCCACCTCTCGCACTACTGAGTCTCCGGCAGGCCCCACGACTTGCGCTCCGACTCCGTGAAGGACGCCATGTTGCGTACCCAGCGGTAGAACGCGATGTTGTGCTCGCCAAACATATCGTAAAACTTATCTACGTCCTCTTTAGCCGGCTTCGCACCTCCTAGAAAGAGATGGCCTGCCAGCACCTTCTCCAGCTCGTCCGCGGCGGCGCGCGCCTGCTTGATGTCCTTCACGTTGGCGGGGGGCATTATGGCGCTAGTGAGAGATGAGGAGCTTGAAAACTGACAACGGAACACGTTTCGAATGCCGTAACGGCAAAAAAAACAGTAGTAGTAAGCGCAGGGGAAAAGAAGGGGCTCTGCAGAAGCACGATCGTCACCGCGCAACCTCAGCTTATTCTCCGCGCTGCTTCGTTCTTCTCTTGCATTGTCGTTATGGAGTGCACATCAACGAAACGGCAGCAGCAGTCATAGAGGAGAAAAACGTGCGGAGCAGCAGTGCCCATGTGGTGCGCACGATAATGTTGTTGTTGTTTTGGAGGTGGTAGGTTTGTGGTGTTCATGGGTGGCAACCAGCAACACAGAAAGTCACATGTTCGCGTTGCATGCGTTTCGATGGGTTCACGCGAGTCGGTAAGGCGGTACACAAGTACGCAAAGTCCACACAAAAAAAAAACGAAAGAGATAACGAGGAGGGGAAAGACACAAGACAGTGAAGCAGATCGGCAAGCGCACACAGAGAGAAGCACAAGAAGAAAAGTGCAGATGGTGCTGAGTCCTTTGCGGGCTGGGGGACGTGCGAAGGTGTGATAGGCGCGAGCACATGGGATGGCAAGCTTCGCTCAGGCACATGCCAACACCGCCGCGTGGTGCTCAACCGAAACATACAGTGCCCTTTACTGTTCTCACTCGTTCCATCAAGTCGAGTCTAGTCACACGCTAAGCCTAGCAAGCGGGGGAGGGGCACACACGCACAGTGTATACCCACCCCTCGTTGGCGCAGGCGAAAGGAAAGGCAACCTCACTTTCTCAGCTGCGGAGGCAACATAATGAGTCGCATAGAGAAACCCCCTGACGTCTCCGCCACCTTGGCGAAAGGGAAGCAGCGCATGCACTTCTTAAGCTTCAGAGGAAGAGAAGCTTCGCATGTGTGCAGAGCATCGGTGCCGATCCATCCTCGCACTTTTTTTGGGGGGAAGGAAAGGCGGGGACTTTGGCCTCACGGTTGTCTTGGTTTGTTGTTTTCCTTTCGAAGAGGTGTTTCTGTTACGGATAGAAAGAGAGCTTAACTGCCGCTCGTGCGACTATGTATGTGTATGTGCGGCACGAGTCGCACGCGTACACACACACACACAGGAGAATCAACAAAGAGGGACGGGGCCGTCCCATTTATGCTCCCGTCTGTCGCTTCACTTTTCTTCTGGGGGTCAATTTGAAGACAACAACACAACAGGGGAGACAAAGTCGAAGAAAGACACCCACACGCAAAACAAGAAAAGAATGCGGGAAACCCGTTGCTGCCCCTACCCCCCCCCAACGCTTCCACACACACACACGCACACATCAAGGCACGGGCAGCGCCCTCGTCCTGTCGATATGCACGCCGTTGATGCGCTTTCACACCATGCGACGCGTGAATCCACGACCGAAGGTGCACGTTTCAATGGCATACGCGAGGGCAACACAAGCTGATCTACACTGTTTGCGTTCTTATTCAGCGTGGGACGAGGTGGTGTTAAAGAGGCGCGCGCAACACCGGTGATCGACTTAAACGGCAGATATAAAAATTGGAAAAGGGCGAAGAAGGGGAGGCGGAGAGGCGGAGCCACAGACAGACAGAGAGAGCGGCACACACATTCCAGAACAGCGAAAGACGCGTACGCACTACCTACGCCAAAATGCATGTTTTCGCCTCTTCCTCTGTTTGTTTCTTTTTAACTTTATTGGTGTGTTTGTCTTTGCAAGGACAGCCTCTTCCACGCATGAGGCTCGCTTCTCCGACCCCTCCACCTCCGCCTCCCCATACCCTGTCACTCACGCCTCCATACTGCACGCATCCATCCGCCGAGCGGGTGCTCTTTGTTTGTCTTGCCCTTCTCTCCACCCGCCACCGCTGCTGCATGGCTGCCCTGCCTCGATCAACCCGCACCTCACCCCATGGCATCGCGCATAGGTCAAATGGGAGCAAGATCAGAAGAATGGAAACTGTCGGACGGCGCCTGTGAGTACTTGATGCCGATCCCGATATGCGGTCTTCTCCCCACACACACACACGCCCGTCTGCCCCCTTCTTGTGCTCGAGACAGAGAGAGAAAAGGGCCGAAAGGGTAAGGCACAGTAACACGCTTAGGTAAAGAAGGACGTCTGCAGCGTACGTGGCGAAAAGCATACGTGCCGCCTCGAATCACCTCAGATCTTGTTCCAGGCGACGATATCCATCGACTGCACCTCCTCCTCGAAGCCCATGATCATCTCCTCCAGGTCGTCGCCGGACACCTTGTCGTCCTCAATGACGATCAGCTGCTGCAGCTTCTTCACGCCAAACGCAACGGGCACCAGCTTGTGGTCACCCCAGATCAGGCCGTCGCGCTGGATCGCGTGCAGCTTCTGCGCGAGCGCCTCCAGGTCGATCGTGTCGTCCCACGCCTTGATATCGAACAGGATCGACGACTTCGCAATCACCTCCTTCTTCGCCTTCTTCTTCTCCGCGTCCTTCGCCTTCTTCGCCTCCAGCGCTGCCTTCTCCTCCTCCGTCGTCTCGCCGAACAGGTCGATGTCGTCCTCCTCCTCCGCGGCAGCGGCAGGCGGCGGCGCCACAGCGGCAGCCTTCGGCGCAGCCCTCTTCTCCGCAGCAGCATCCGACCCCGCCGCCTTCGCCGCTGGCGCGGGCATGCGCAGCTCCGGCGCAGCGACGCGCACCGGCGCGCCCCACGCCTTGCGCTCGCCCTCGGCGTACGTCGCCATGTTCTTCGCCCATCGGTACAGGTTCACGTGGTTCGCGCCGAGCAGGTCGTTGAACGCCTTCACATCCTCCGCCGTCGGCTTCGCGCCGCCCAGGAACAGCTTGCCGCTCAGCTTCGACTCCAGCTCGGCGGCCTTCTTGCTCACGTCCTTCAGAGACATATTGGGGTGCGCGCGGGGGTGCGGGGGTGGTCGAGAGGGGGGGAGAAAGAGCTAGGAGAGCTGAAAAGATAAGAGGGCGTGGACAGCGTAAACTGCAGGAGAGGCGGAGGGCGCGTCCGCAGATGTGTGGCGGGTGGGAATGTGAGGGGGGCATGCACGGAGTGCACAGGCGCGCAATGTCACCAGCAAAAAGCAGAGAGCGAGAACAGCGAAAGTCGACCCAAAGGACATGGAGCACTCGGAGGGGCGGATAGATGCACAGCTTCAGCGGCTCAGTAATGCGTCGCTCTTCTTTCTTACGCAACAGCATATCGTGGTTGTGACTCGAGCTAAAGGGCGCGTGCACACCGCGCTGCGGCGGAAGACAGCAGGGCGGGAACAACACAAACCAACGCACTTGAAAAGGTGGCAGTGCAACGACGAAGCACGGCAGAGACGCAACCCCACAGAGTTCGACAAGGTGGTTTGCGATACGTTTTCCTTTTTTCTTTACTGTTTGGTATTAGGATGCTCGCTTTCTCTTCCGGCTTACTGCGTTGCGGCTTCTGTTGTCTCCCCAGTGGAGCTCACCGATGGATAAACGCAAGGCCGGCGCCACTTGTGGAAAGGGCGAAAAATAACAAACACCGCGGCAGGCAGGTGGCAGCGGAGGCGAGTCGGTTCGCGCGCAGGCAACACGCACACTTTTCTGCTCAGCAGCGCCGCGACGAAGAAGTGTGGAAGAGGTGCAGTGAAGGTAGGAAAAGGAGCAGTGCAAACGGCTCTCCGATGCACGTCTCATACCGTGCTCAATCCAGGATCAGCAGCGGTAGTGGTAGCGGCCGTGGTGGGAGGATACACACGCAACGTTCGCACAACAAGCTTGGCTTGATCCAAGAGGGATCCGACGGCAGAGCGCAGGTCGCGCTTCGAGGATGCCTGGATCGTTACTGCGACGGTTCGCTGAGACGGGTCCTCACTCCACCAGTAGACCTCCTTCACAGTTCCGGCAAGAGAAGGGTCGGTCTTCAGCACCCTCCACAGAACGCTGGCAGACGCCGTGTCAGGCAGCGGCAGGCGCAAGCTGCACTCTATTGAGAGATCATTCTTCTTGTGAGAGCCGCTGCGCTTCTCTCGGGTAGTGCTGCTGGAAGAGGCGGTGGGTTGGGCCGGCATGGGCGTGGTGCGGTAAAGTTCCGCGTTCTGCAGAGAAGGAAAACCGTTCGAGAAGGGTGCACTGCTTTCCTTTTCGCCCCTCTCGGTAGAACGACGCTACCTTGCCTTGTGGACCTTAGTCCTTCTCCGGCACGGTATTGTGGTGCCGGAACTGTATCTGTGTAGTGGTGCGAGGAGGCGAGGGAGGAGAGGCAGCATCAAATGGTCATAGCGAGGGGCCCAGAGAAAAGTGGCGTGGTGGGCGTGGCACTTGTGACGTGCACGTGGGCAAAGGAAGGGTGAGGATGAAGACGAGCAACAACAGGATTACAACGTATGCAATATGCATGACGGTGAAACGCGCAACCGCGGCAACAGGCGAAAACCAAAACTTCAGCGGCCCTACGCGAAGGAGTGTGAGCAAGATAGCATTCCAAGCGAGCGCAACTGCGAAGGAGTGTCTTTCGCTTACGGGGGGTGAGATACGGAGCTGATGCGGCGGAGCTCTGTTTTGAGAGAGAACAAGAGAAACCTTGTAGAGCCCTCTTCACCCCATCACCGCCGCTAGCTGCACAGCCTGCCTCCTCTCAAATGCCCAGGTTTATCACCTCTTGAGAGGCAAACGGCGAACAGCTCGAACGGAAGGGCTTCAAGCAGTAGACACAGGAGGGGCGAAGCGACAGAGTAGCGGCAGCGAGGTGTGTGTTACCACGTCGTAAACCGTGATCCACGTGAACGCGTCTTCTGCGAATTCTTCACAACCCTGAAGGCCACCAGCGTCTCTTGTCTGGGTTAGTTTGGTTTTGTTGGTTTTTTCCAGCTCCTAGAGCAACCTGACTTCCTCAGGCGCACCTGCCAGAGACAACAATGGACGAAGAGAAGGAGGGAATGAGCAAAGAAAGGAGCAACACACACACATACACACAGGGAAGAAGAACGAAAAAAAAAGAAGAAACGAGTGCACCACAGAAAGCCCAACCGCACACGCACACCTACGCACACAAACCCTCGGTCAGACATCTTGGCAAAACAAAAACGAATCTTTAAGACGGCAACTTCGAAGCAGCCAGAAAGAAAAAGACAGCGCTTTAGTGAGTGACGCGATGCCCATGCCCAACCCAAAGGGAAAGAGGGAGAAAGATGAGGAGCGAGACCAAGCGAGAAAAGAAACCCCGTGAGAAGTACATGACCGCGCACGTAGGCAAGAGGCAAAGATGTGCTTTTTCTTTTCATTGACCTGTTCTTCCTCGGCTGACTTCCCTCTGGCATCAAGGGGTGTCTGTACCAATGCGTCTGCGTGAACGAGTGCCCAATCGTACATTCCATGCAACCACGAAGCAAGAAAAATAGCAAACCACCAACTACACCTCCTTCATGAATGCGACACATTAACATACATGAATACACACTCGCAGACGCGGATAAACAACTAAACCACCTGGGAGGGAAAGGAAAAAAAAGAAGAGGAGAGGCAGAGAACCTCGGTGTTCCCTTTCTCCACACCACTTATAACGTGGACGATGCAAAGCAGCTCACAAATACACAAATAATAAACAACAAAACAAAAAAAAGAAAAAAAGACAAAGGCGGCCGCATCGAGCACGAAAACACAACACGCACAACATATAACGAGATGAAGGGAGGGAGCCTCTGACAGAAGACAACACAAGTGAGAACGTTTGCAAACAAAAAAAACAGAAGGAGAGGGGGTTGGAGAATAGAGATGGACAAGCGGAAAGGCGGGAGGAGGTGAAAAACACGCGAGAAAAAGAATTTTACAAGTAGGCACGTGGTCACACATACAAGCCTCGAGAGAAAATACAATAAAATGAGGGGGAGGGGAGGAGGGGGGAATATAACTATTCAATATATACATATATACATGTATATATTTAGCACATATGCATGTACATATCGTAGACCGAATGTTCAAAAAATACTACCATGGAAGCAAGACAAATCCTCAATACGCAACGCACCTGCTCCCGTCTGTATACTCGCAGAAACGTGGGCACCCTCAGCCAACTTGAAAGTGACGCGCAAGTGATATGTGCGAGCGCTTGGTCCGCATCTGCGTGTGTGGGTGGGGCTGGGTTGATGTGAATGCTTGTGCATAGGCCTGTGTGTGTGTGTGTGTGTGTGTGTGTGTGTGTGTGTGTGTGTGTGTGTGTGCGTGCGTGCGTATGCCCGTATGTGTGTTCGCAAGTCAGTGAAGCGGTGCCAAAAGATGAGGGCGTTAGTTTGCCTCGACGTTCTGTCGCTTACGCGGGTTTGCGATCCCCTCGACCCACAAGCGTCGCTCGCCGCCGCAAGGAAAGAGCCGACCCGCTTTCTCTCTGTTCTTTTTTTTTCCGTCTCTCTCCACCTCACGCATGCTCAGACAGAGTCGGTGTTTTTCCCTTTGACTTTTGCACCTGCCATTTCTCACGCATTATGTCCCTATTCCTTTAAGCAGCCGTCGCCATCAACGCTGAGACCCTCACGCGCGCCCCCGATCGCGCATACAAAGTCGCTAAACAACCACACATGCGCGCACCAGCGAGCGTCGGCGAACGAGACAGATCGCGAGAGAGGCGCTAAAACGCCACACAGACGTACGCATGCCCGCTTCCCCATTTTGGACTCCCTGTGTGCCTGCTTCAATGCCCCCTTCCTTTTCGCTTCTGAGGTGTCTCAAAACAGTATCCCTGCGACATGACCTTGCGTCTCCGCTCCACTACACTGTCGCATTATCACGGGATCGTCGCAGCTTCTGAAGGTTTTCTCCTTCGCTCCTCCAGCGTTGCTTCGCTTCTCCACACGGACTCCGCCATTAGCAGTCACCCAAACCAGCACTCCGCCCCCTCATCGCAAGCATCCGTTTTCGGGCACAAACTGGTGCAGCATGAAGCAGATTGGTAGAAGAAATCACCAGAAAAAAAAGAGAAAGGGAGCGCGAGAGAAGGTTTTAGTTCTTGCTTCCACGCAAGTCCATCCTCCCGGTCATACAGCAGGAGTCGAGCCCCACGCCCCAGCCCTCCCCGGCCCTGCCACAGGCCCACCTCGCGTGGTGCAATCCAGCCATAGACACATGCCTTACAGCAACGCGCACACCCAGTCACCTCAGCGCCGCCCCGGCCTCGCAGGTCGCCTCGCAGCCACACCCATCACGCAGGCCACCACCTCGTGCACCCCCTCGCGCGGTGCCCCAGGCCCCCCCACCACACACACCAGCGGGCAGTGCAACGGCCGGATGCGACGCCTTCCAGTCACGCTGGCACTGCGCCCATCACGTCGATGGCGCCGACGTGTTCAGCGTCGCGGGTCGCTCCGACGCAGCGCCGTCCACGACCTCACTGCCGACATCAGTAGCAATGCGTCGCTCGGACCTCCCCACGTCGTGGGCACGGGACCCTGTCACCACCAGAAGCGGCTCGGCATTTGGCAAGCACAGGAGGCGGAGGGAGGCTGCTCGGCTTCACCACGCACACACTCAGAGAGAGAGTGGGAGGGGATGTGCTGGGCCCTGTGACACCATCACGCCCTGAGCGGTGTGGCCCGTCATCAAGGGCAGTGCCGAAAAAAGTTGAAAACGAAGTCGACGACGCCAACGCACAAATACACACGTCTGCGCAAGCCATCCGAGCAATCGCGCGCTGGCTGAACAAAGAGAAACACACACGCACACACACACACACACAATTCAGAGAGAGACAGGGGCAGATGTCGAATCCCCCATCAAACCAGCAGTCGCTTCACTTTCCCTTCGTTTTTCCAGTCCCCTTCTGCAGACCACAGAACACCAACAAAAAAAACGCCCTTTGGCAAACTAAACAAGAAAAGGGGGTAGTTCCATCTTATCCTCGACTTTACAAGATACAAAGACAGTAGCGCAGCTCAATGTGCAACGGGAAACAAAGAAAAAAAAGAGGTGCACCGAAACACAAACACATCACACACACACACACGCACACACACATACGTACACACACGCACGCAGAACAATATGCACATGGACGCCACACACATAACCACACACACACACAGCATATAACTGCTCAGAAAAACATAACCTAAGGCAGCGCCTATTTCTTTTCCCCCACCACACCCCAAAAAAAAAAAGAAGAGCACACGAAAAACATAAGAGAG
>NC_007286.2:317500-355000 GCF_000002725.2 Leishmania major strain Friedlin | reverse complement strand
CTGCGTTTGAGCCCGTGTGTGTGTGTATGGGGGAGAGTGGGGGGGGGGGGGGGGGGGCGATGAAGACAGAAAACGTGAGAAAAAGGGGAGCAACGGAGAAAGGGAGATGCGATGGTTAGGAAGGGAAGAAGGCAGAACACGGTGGGGGAAAGGGGCAGTGTCTGCTTTCTTGTGTGTGTGTGTGTGTGTGTGTGTGTGTGCAGGAAGTCGCGTCTGGTCGTGGGTGGATCTGACGGGAGGAAGAGGACGAGGTGCCGTGAGAAGAGCCTCACCTTAGTCTGACGTGTGCGCCGATGAACTTTAGTCACGTGTGGTGCTACACACCGCGGCACTGCGTTGTGTGGTGATTTAGCACCTTTGCTGGCGACTTCGCACATTGGTGAGTGGACGTTGCGGTTGTTGATGACTATGCATGCACTCTTTCTAGCGGGTGAACGAAATAAGGAAAGATGGCGGAGGAGGGGGGGGGAAGACGGGAAGGAACAAAAAACGGAGGCCGAAAAAAGGCTGCAAAACGATAGGAAAGAGCACCAGCGCACGGGACTAAAAGACCAACCCTCAGTTATAAAAAGGCGTTCGTTGGAGCGCCACATTGGCAGAGAAAAAGACACACAAGCGCACACACACGTGCGGTGCTACAGCACAGAGGAGCAAAACACACAATACATCAGGAAGAGCGCGACTGAAACAACGATGTGTTGACGCCTACAGCCCAACAAAACGGCAGAAAGAGAGGCGCATACGCACCTAGGCAGAGAGTACGAGGGACCCCCCCCAACGAAAGCACTCGTGCGAGTCGTCGCGTGGTCCCCTCCTCCGCCTCTCCCCACCCTCCTACGCCTGCGATTCGCGTTTGTGCGGGCGAGTGTGTCGACCAGGAAGTCCCCTCAATAGAGTGTCCGAAGGAGATAAAGGA
Source organism: Leishmania major strain Friedlin (assembly GCF_000002725.2). Classification (NCBI taxonomy): domain Eukaryota; phylum Euglenozoa; class Kinetoplastea; order Trypanosomatida; family Trypanosomatidae; genus Leishmania; species Leishmania major. The sequence continues at coordinate 354,084 of NC_007286.2, read as the reverse complement.
GGCGATGCGTCCACACTATCGCCCTCTCCTCATACACACTTGTGCACGTCATCACCTTCTCGTAGATGAAGGATACCGCTAGCACAAGTGGGGCACCATTTCCAACGCGAACACCCACACGTGCGAGATTCGAGAACGACGAGAAAAGCTATCCAATGTGGAAAAGTGCCCTGTAGTGGCCGGAAGCATAGGTTGACAACAGTGATCCGCACTAACGAGTGCGGCCCTCCCCATGACGGCACCTTCTCCACAGAGAGAGTGAAAGCGAAGGGGGTCACTGGTAGCCTCACTAGCAGCAACAGCGGGACTACCATCACTGCCATTTACGCAAAACGATTGGCAAAACGATAGCAGGAAAGCCCCTCTTCCGCTTGTCATAGTACGTGAGCGTGCGTGCCGTCTCTTCGGCTCTACCTCACTCACTCGCTACTGTTCCCACTGACTTGCTTTTCCTCTCGGATGCGAGAGATCCGCGCAAGCGCCCGAGTGAGCATACGTATACGCCCTTGACGCACTACAACATTTGCAAGGACGCATTTTTTTGTACTGCCGCTACCCGAAGAGAGCCTTCGCAGAGTGCACCGCCCACATCACCGACGAAAGAGCAACACCATACTACACGATACACCAACACCACCCCCACAGATCTACAGTCTGCGAGCCCTTGCCCTCAAAGAAGCACACACATGCGTGAGACACAATTCGACATCGCCAGTTCAGAGAGAGCGCAGGAGGGGGGCGGGTGAAGCACATCAAGAAGAACTAAAAAAAAAACAGCAGCTCCCTGATACCATTGACTTCTCTTTTCATTCTGCCGGCGTGTCTATTTCTCTGCCATACAGCAGGAGTCGAGCCCCACGCCCCAGCCCTCCCCGGCCCTGCCACAGGCCCACCTCGCGTGGTGCAATCCAGCCATAGACACATGCCTTACAGCAACGCGCACACCCAGTCACCTCAGCGCCGCCCCGGCCTCACAGGTCGCCTCGCAGCCACACCCATCACGCAGGCCACCACCTCGTGCACCCCCTCGCGCGGTGCCCCAGGCCCCCCCACCACACACACCAGCGGGCAGTGCGACGGCCAGCTGCGACGCCTTCCAGTCACGCTGGCACTGCGCCCATCACGTCGATGGCGCCGACGTGTTCAGCGTCGCGGGTCGCTCCGACGCAGCGCCGTCCACGACCTCACTGCCGACATCAGTAGCAATGCGTCGCTCGGACCTCCCCACGTCGTGGGCACGGGACCCTGTGATACCATGCCGAGGTGTCTCTCGTAACCGCAGACGATATCATCAAGCCGAAAAAAAAGGAAACAACAGACAACAGAAGAGCTTACAGAGGTGAGAAAAATAGACTTGCACTCTCCCGTGTGCAGCCTTATATCAAGAACCCAAGGAGGCCGATGTAGGTGAAATAATGAAAGAAAAACTTATTCGAGCAGGCAGGGTCAGCATCTTTTGGGGACCGGTGGTGCCGCTCCATCACTACTTCGCAGCTGGAATAATCAGGAAGGAGCACTGCAGCTTGTCGTCGATGGTCATCACGGCAGCGTCGTTGTCAAACTCACCGCAGTAGTTCGGCGCAGAGAACACGGTCACAAGCTGACGGCTCGCAAAGAACTCATAGCCGCGTTGCACAACCTGGTGCGCGCGCACAATCAGGTCCATGTCCACCATGTCCAGGAAGTCGTTCACAATGTCCTCGCCGAACAGGTAGCTCACGCCGCGGTCGCTCTCCAGGAAGCCGCGAACTTCGTTTTCTGGGTCCGCCCACAGCAGATCGCACAGGATGCCGCGATCAGGCACGTCGCACGGACGAAGAATCTCGTTAATGGCGGTAAGATCGGTCAGGTCAGGACTAAGGCCACCGTGCATGCAGATGATCTTCTCGCTAATCACGCAGCACACGGGCATCGTGTTGAACACATCCGTGAACGCCTTGAACAGCTTGATGTTATACCGCCGCTTCACATCATCGAAAAAACCGTACATCTTGTTGATGCTAGCGCACTCGTGGTTGCCGCGCAGAAGAAAGAAGTTCTCGGGGTACACAATCTTGTAGCAGAACTGCAAGACAATCGTCTCGACGCTCTGCTTGCCGCGGTCAACGTAGTCGCCGAGGAACAGGTAGTTCGAGTATGGGGGGAAGCCGCACTTCTCGTAGATGCGCAGCAGGTCGTAGTACTGTCCGTGCGTGTCCCCGCACACGCGCACAGGCGGGCGGATCTCGAGGAGCATCGGCTGCGACATGAAGATCTCTCGGACATTCTCCAACACCACTCGTATATCCTCCTCCTTGATGAGCACTTGGCGTTGTGTGGAGGCACCACGGACCGTCAGCAGTTTTTCTATTAGCGTCTGCGGCACTGCGGAGGAGGAGGGCGAGGTAGAGCTCGCCATCGCGCTATTTGTCGTTTTGCTTGTGGGTTGTGCAGGTGTGTGTGTGTGTGTGTGTGTATGCCTGTGGCTGGGGTGCTAGCCCTGGGGTGCCGCGTCTCTCTGTTTCTTTCGATGATTCTGAGCACCGGTGATGATTAATGCTTTCCGTCTTTTGATCGAAAACAAAAAAACACGGTTGAAAATATTAGCTGTCTTCCCCCTCTCCCAGAGAAGGCAAGGGGGATTGTGGGGAGGGGGAGAACGGGAAGGGGGGACGGTGCGGGCCGTGCACCTTAATGATATAAGTACTCTTACCTGAAGAGAAAAGGAAGAAACACTCGAAAAAAAAAATGGTTGAGCTCAGCAACAAAGCAAAGGCACGAGGAAGTAAGTCTCTCCGCCTCTCTGTTTCTGTCAATGGTGGTATGTGCGTAGAGCACCTGTCCTTCTCGTCGCCCAGAACAAGAGAAAAAAGGGCTGTGAAGGCAACGAGAAGCGAAATGCTGCCGTCCGTCCTGACTGATCTCACGAGTATTCTCGACACCTCCTCTACACCAGCTCTTTTCTTTTCCGCGCTCGTGGCGATGATGAACGGTTGCCTTGACTGTAAGCTCTACGACGACACCATGAGGTAGCGTATCCTCCTACGTGCTTGTACGACGGCCGGCACAACGTGCAGCGTCCACTCCAGCGTTCTGGGTAGTAGCTGTAGACGCGCACGCACACACAGGGAATGGAAAGGTGAGGTAGCATACAACACAATGAGAAAAAAAAAGAGATGGTTGCAACGCAGACAGCAAAAACAGAAAAGCAACGATGCTCAAAACGAAGTGGTTCGCGATATAAAGCCTGCAAAGACTGACGAGCAGCAAGACGGCAGACGCTCGTCTGACAGAAACGCAGCGCTTCAGCACGCAAGATGTACTTGTCGTACACACAGGCACACAAAGACGTGTGCCAACGCGGTTGAGCGTTGGTAGTGGGAGCCTGTTGAGAAGAAGACAGCGGGGATATGGAAAGGAAACCATGCGCACATGCATAATCCTATTTCGAAGTGTTTGCAAGCAGATGAACGAAGGGGAAAACAAACAAAAAGAAGAGGGAGAAGAGCACACGCGAGCTTGACCGTTAGGCGCAGATATCTCCCCCCCCCCCCCTCCCTTCCCTTCCCAAAAAAAAGACGAAGAGGAAAGGCAGCACAGTATGCGTGCAGCGTCCTCGTCTTTGTTATTCGGTGTCTCTAGGTAGGCGGCGAAGGAGGAGGCAGAGGGGAGGAAGCTGCACTATATGGTCGGTTGTATTTTCTTTTTCGTCGCCCCATACGAGCAGACACACACGTTCACAGGTGCGACGCGAGGGTGGCAATGAGGAAAAAGGAAGAGCGGGAGAGAGGCAAAAAGGGACAACAGCGACAAGAAGAAGACGCCGTGAAAGGCACCCCAGCTCATACGCGATGCGTGTGTGTGTGTGTGTGTGTGTGTGTGTGCATGCCGAGGGAAGGAGGTGCACCGGAGAGGAGAAAGGGAAAAAGCGTAGATGAGGGGAGAGACGAAAAGATTGTAGCGTCCATCACAAGTGAGAAGAGGGGCGGCGCACTCGTGCATGGAGGGCGGGAGGGGAGGGGGGAAGGTTCCCTGGGGGGAAAACGAATGCAGCGTCCGAACTGAAAGAGCAGAGGCAAAAAGAGAAGCGAGCACACGTCCTCCACCCGTTGTCACCGTACCGACTAAAGCGCCCACTCGTGTTGGATGCACTGAGGCGCAATACATGTGCGCCTTCCGGATGTGACGATGAACACACACACGCACAAGGGCACGAAGAGGTCCCCCTCTTCTTTCTCCACTTTTCCGTTTTATATCGAAAGAGGAAGAAACGAGCGCTTCAACCTCGCTGCGCCTCAGCGTAGCCTTGTCTTTCGGGGGGTGTGGAGGGTTTTCAGTGAGAGTGTGAGATCATGCGCCGAGTTGAGGGGGGTAGCAGAAAGGAGTCTGAGAGCTCAGTTGTGCCGCTGTTCAACTCCCCCTCAAACGTAACGGCTCGCTCTCCTGTGTGTGTGTGCGCGCGCGCTCTCTTTACACGTTTTCTTCTTCGCTCGGAGCAAAGCGTGTGCGTGTCTTTCTATCTAAACCATTAAACAGCTTCGGCAATGACGAATAAGTAAGGAGGGTGGGCGGGGTACCGATGGTGGGGGTCGTAGGGGAGGGGAGAGAGACAAGCCAAAGGACTCGGTGATCTGACGGAGGAACGCAACAAGGGCCAGCACCAAACCGCCAAGCAGACACGCATACCTGCATGCATCCAGACAACGACACAGGGAGGTCTGTATCGAAGAGCAAGCACCAGCTGTTCAATGAAAGAAGACGGAGGAGAGGCGACGAGAGAAACGGTGCAGCTGGCGGGGAGAGGGCCAAGAACGACGACATCGTTCAATCAGCCAAAAGGTCACACCCGTGCATACACGAGAACACAGAAAGCGTCACGTGGTAGCTGCAGTCGCCTCTGTGTGCCGGCTTCTGCCCACTTGAGGGCAGCGGCGGCGACAGCAACAAAAAAGGCAGATAGATGGCGAGAATACATTAACAAAAAAAAAACTGATAAACCACGGCACTGACTACGCAGTCTCGCAGACGCAAAAATATCGGATCACCGCAGTCGGAGGGTGACAACAACGGAAGAGTGCGCATGACTGTTCGCCTTCTCAGATGCAGCCAAGGTTGCTTTACGTTGATCCAAGTAGGCATTGATGTTGTCAGCGACGACACGCCGTCTGCATCCCTCTTTTCAGTCCCACCTCCGGCAGTGACCTGTTCACGAACGGCACAGACACCCACAGAGCAAGCATGTCCACAAGATTACCATCGCACATAACACCGTGCCCCACGCTCATTTGTGGCGAAAAAAAAGTGAGAGACAGCAGAAGTGGAAATTGCACTCTTCGACCCCTTTCCCGTACGGCCCCCTCCCCGCCTCCTCTCAGTGCTTGTCGAAGACCTCGCTCTTCTTCGCGTTTATTTCTTGTTTTTCGTCTGCCTGTCCTCTGTTTCCTCCTCCAGAAATTCGTGCAGCGGGAACATGTCGGCGACACGCAACCGCGAAACGCTGCCGAGATGAGAAGGCGCATCCGTGAGAGTGGGAGGCTTACGCGAAAATGACAACGAGGCGTGAAAGGCACCAGCTACACCAAACAAGACGACACTCGCTGTGCGAGCCTTCACGGTCAACAACGTCCTGAAAGAACGACAACAACAGCAATGGCCCAGCACAAAAGCGAAAGGGGAAAAAGACCCCAGGGCCGTACGCGGCTCTGAGCACGACACTACACGTGCAAACTTGGAGCACCCCTCTAACCAAAACCAGCACTTGAAAAATGCCGATGAACTCTGTCTCCGCCTTTGTCTCCTTGTGTGTGCGTGACCCCGTTATACAGAGAACAACGACACGGATATGTTTGCTCTTGCTTCCACGCAAGTCCATCCTCCCGGTCATACAGCAGGAGTCAAGCCCCACGCTCCAGCCCTCCCCGGCCCTGCCACAGGCCCACCTCGTGTGGTGCAATCCAGCCATAGACACATGCCTTACAGCAACGCGCACACTCAGTCACCTCAGCGCCGCCCCGGCCTCGCAGGTCGCCTCGCAGCCACACCCATCACGCAGGCCACCACCCCGTGCACCCCCTCGCGCGGTGCCCCAGGCCCCCCCACCACACACACCAGCGGGCAGTGCGACGGCCAGCTGCGACGCCTTCCAGTCACGCTGGCACTGCGCCCATCACGTCGATGGCGCCGACGTGTTCAGCGTCGCGGGTCGCTCCGACGCAGCGCCGTCCACGACCTCACTGCCGACATCAGTAGCAATGCATCGCTCGGACCTCCCCACGTCGTGGGCACGGGACCCTGTCACCACCAGAAGCGGCTCGGCATTTGGCAAGCACAGGAGGCGGAGGGAGGCTGCTCGGCTTCTCCACGCACACACTCAGAGAGAGAGAGTGGGAGGGGATGTGCTGGGCCCTGTGACACCACCACGCCCTGAGTGGTGTGGCCCGTCATCACCGACACCAGTGGTATGCAAAGGAAAAAAACGAGCTGGGCGTAGCCGGATCGTACTTTGTGAACGCATGTGTACGCACTATGCCTCGGAAAGCATTAGTAATGAAAAGCAGAGGGCCTTACACGTCTCTGCCGTCAGGCGCCATCGAGCAGCGTCGACAGTCAGCATTGACGACGCTTCATGTTCAATGTTCGATTTGCGCCCGAGATGCAGCAGCACCCGCAAAAGACGTTGACGACTGACATCCTCGGTCATCAGGCTGTGACAACAGTCCTCCACTTGAGATGCCATAGTGCAATGAAAGGAGTCTCCTTCATTCCTCTCGGCTTGCTCACCGAAACGCGGGAATAATCAGGAAGGAGCACTGCAGCTTGTCGTCGATGTTCATCACGGCAGCGTCGTTGTCGAACTCACCGCAGTAGTTCGGCGCAGAGAACACGGTCACAAGCTGACGGCTCGCAAAGAACCCGTAGCCGCGCTCCATCACCTGGTGCGCGCGCACAATCAGGTCCATGTCCACCATGTCCAGGAAGTCGTTCACAATGTCCTCGCCGAACAGGTAGCTCACGCCGCGGTCGCTCTCCAGGAAGCCCTGCACGTCATCCTCCGGGTCCGCCCACAGCAGATCGCACAGGATGCCGCGATCAGGCACGTCGCACGGACGCTCGATGTCCATAACGGACGCTACAGAGGTCAGGTCAGGACTAAGGCCACCGTGCATGCAGATGATCTTCTCGCTAATCACGCAGCACACGGGCATCGTGTTGAACACATCCGTGAACGCCTTGAACAGCTTGATGTTATACCGCCGCTTCACATCATCGAAAAAACCGTACATGCGGTTCACACTAGCGCACTCGTGGTTGCCGCGCAGAAGAAAGAAGTTCTCGGGGTACACAATCTTGTAGCAGAACTGCAAGACAATCGTCTCGACGCTCTGCTTGCCGCGGTCAACGTAGTCGCCGAGGAACAGGTAGTTCGAGTATGGGGGGAAGCCGCACTTCTCGTAGATGCGCAGCAGGTCGTAGTACTGTCCGTGCGTGTCCCCGCACACGCGCACAGGCGGGCGGATCTCGAGGAGCATTGGCTGCGACATGAAGATCTCTCGCACCTCGGTGAGTACAGCGCGGATTTCTTCCTCACGGACAAGCAGCTGTGGAGGCGCGCGATTGCGCTGAACCATGATGAGCCGCTCAATGAGTTGAGGCGCCGTGGATACGCTGGACATGATGATGGAGGCGACTCGGTGCAGGGGAGCAATGCAAAAAGAAAGCGAGTGCAACGCAGTGTGTCCCGGAGACGGCGGTGTCGACCGCAGGCAGGCGGAAGCACCACGACAACGCAAAAAATACCCTCAGCAAAGGTACGCATACACACGTGGGAACATCCCACAATACAGAAAAATACAGACACACGCACAGCCGGACTCTGATAAACTGCAGAAAAAATAAAGGAGGATAACGCCTCGAGACGGAGAAGTAGAAAAAAAGTAACGCCTCTACGCGGAAGAAGGGAGAAAGAGGGAGAAGCCGCGACGACACCAAACACGCACGCACAGACACGAACAACAGAGGAAAGAGGAAACGAAAAAAATAATTGTCAGTAAGGCTGGCTGCAAGACGCTGGAGCGTACTTGCTTTGTCTGTGTGTGTGTGTGTGTGTTTCCTCTGTTTCGTTTTTCGTTCCCTTCGGCACCCCAGCCTTTGCTTTTCCTCTACTCAACAGTAGCTGCGGCTGTGATGGTGTACCCCCCTTGAAGGACCACGGAGAGTGAAGGAGGAGGAGGAGGAGGAGGGGGCGGAGTCTCCCTTCTTTTGGTTCGCCCGTTCTAGAACCTGGACAGCAAAAAAAAAGACGGTGCAAAGGAGAGAGAGGGAGAGAGAGAAAAAGAAATTGGAGGAAGAGCGGAAGTGTTGGTGGTGTAGCGAAGCAGCGGAGAAGGATGCTAAAAAATAGGGGTGCATCCACACAACAAGCCCGTGAAAAAAAAAAACGAAAAAAAAAACAAGGGAAAGAATACAAAGAAATAAAGTAAGCAGTAGAACTTGACCTCCCCCTCTCAAGTCCCAAACTGAAAGAGGGAGGGTGAATGCTGAGGGAAGAGAAGGAAGCGAGCTACGGTGGAGAGACGACAATATAAAGAAGGAAAGGCAGAGAAATATATATATATATATATAACGGAGCGAGAAGCGAATGAGTGAGACGGTGCGTGTCGAGCAAAGCGATAGCGAAACCAGCGGTGCAGCAGAGAACTACAAAAATGGGTGGTTCTATTGCTTGTTGTTTGTGTGTGTGTGTGTGTGTGTGTGCGTGCGTAATTTGTCTTTTGTTGTGCCCACAGCACAGAGCGAAGGTGAACGAGACAACGAGCAACTCCAGAAAAAAAAGAAAAATATGCGCTGATGCGTTTGAGATGATCGTGTGAGACGAAGGAGCCCTCGGAAAGAGGAAGCGAACGACACACACTCTCACAAGATACACGGAACGAGCGACAGATATCTCAGTACAGAGAAGAGAAGAACGTCGATGCAGAAAACACAAAAAAAAACTGAAAAGGGGAGAAAGTAGAGAGAGGTGAAAGTTAAGAGCGGTGAACAAAATAGATCCACGGTGCTGAGCTCGTGGCCCTAAAAATGATGTTCAAAGAGACGGAAACGAAAAGAAAGGGTGAGGTTGTAGAGAGACCGACAAGACCAAGCCGCAGTGTGAGGCGGTACTAAGTTGCGGAGCAGTGGGAAAGCACTGAAGAGACGGTATCTGTGTTGCTCAAGAGAGAGACTAGGATGTCCTGATGAAACGCTGCGTTGTCGCTTGTGTGTGTGTGTGTGTGTGTGTGTGTGTGTGTGTGTGTGTGTGTGTTGGTCATGCGCTTCGTTTCCAAAAAAAAACTCTTCGCTGCGTCACGGAGCAGAAATTATGCTCAAAGAGAAGAAGGCAAAAAGAAATTAAAAGAACACAAAGATCTTTCACTTTCCGTGCTTGCCTGTGCGTTTTCCCCCGTTTTCTCGACTCCGCGGCCTCGCCCTGTCTTTGTTGCGATATGGTAACAATCTGCCCTCCTGCCGCGCCTCTGGGCACTACTGATGCTGCCTTCCTCTGCGCCTCCACAGTCAGGAGAATACTTCCGTAAATCAAGAACCAAAGCACCAAAAGGAAAGAGAACGAAGAGAGCGTGTCTACGGCTCACGCAGCCAACGTGCGGAGAGCCCTGCAAAGCAGTGAGCTGCTTTGCTTTTGGGGGAACGGAGACGAGACAAAACAGGCGCACCAGCTGAAGCCTACGCACGCGCCGACCCGCAAATGGGGGAGGAAAGAACGAAACCAAAACCACAAACAAAAGGAAAGGAGGAGCAAGCGAAGAAGAGTGTGCAGACCAGTCAAAGATGACGAAGGAAAAAAGGAAATGCTGTTTTTTTTCGGTCCGAACCCTTTTCGAACTCCTCCTCCTCCCCCCGTGCGGAGAAATCCGAGGCTCAGCCAGAGGAAGGTGAAAAAGGTGTTGCACTGCGCTTCTATTTGCTTTCTGGGTGTTTGAACGATGCTTCAGTGGGGCACACCCCCACAACGCAAAGGCGGTGACGGTGACGAGAGAATGAAAAAAGTGTGAAATAGCAGAAGGGTAACGAATAAAAAAGAGAGAAAAAGGGAAGTAGAGAACAATCGACCCCAAGCAGTGCGGTGTTCTAAGCAGAATGACGATGCTGCCACCCTCTCCAACGAGGAGGAGGGAAACGTCGCGAGGGTGTGCAGGCCCGCGGGCGGACAGACGGTGGAGTTGAGAGGGGGTGTATGTGGAGAATCGGTGAGCGAGCTCGAGTTACCCTGGTAAGCATGTGAAGTAGAGAGAGAGAACGAAGAGAGAGGCGTGCAGGCAGCGACTAAAAGCACAATATCAAGAAAACGCCTTGTGCGAGACGCGTCACGAGAGCAGAATCAAAACCGAGTAAATCGCAGAAAAAAAAACAAAGAATGGGCGCGAATGAGAAAGGTTCACAATGAAGTGAGAAAAGCACCCAAAAACGTAAAGGCGAAACAAAAAAAGAGAGCACCAGCACCTGTGCGCTACCCTGCAGGATAAGAGGCAAAGGGAAGGAGGGAGGAGGGGGGAAGAGGGCGGGAGACAAAACGGTGTATGCGTGTATGCGTATGTGTATATGCGTATGTGTGTGGCAAGGGGATGCGCAAACCACCCACTGCGATATGGAGGTGACGTAGTGTGTACGTTTGATGATGTTTTCGATGGCGTGCGTGAGAGGCGGGGACGCGGGGACGCGGGGACGCGGGGGAGGGGGATGTCAGCAGGGATGGGAAGAAGTGTTGTGCGCCGAGTTGTTGATGGAAGTGCAGTTGAGGGTGGAACACAATGAGGGGTTGGATAGAGAGAGAGAGAGAGGGGGGAAGAAAAGAGGCGTGGCTGGTGAAGCGTGAGACAGGCCCTTTGCGGTGGGTGCATGCAATTGGGGAGGAGGGGCAAGTTTGAGACTTTGAAAGGTCGCGCCACCGCCCGCTACACATCCCCATGGCAAAAATGGTGATGGGAGAACAAGGCGAAGGCAACACAATGAGCAACAGAGAGGAAGCGCCAGCTATCAAGCTGAGTAGCTGCACATCTCCCTCTCCGATCTCACAAATCAGGGATAACCTGCAGCCCACACCTCAAACAAACGCAAGTATGCGCAGCTGGGCCCAAAAACACAAAATGAGCGGATGTAGCGGCGAAAGAGGAGAGAGGCAGTCAGCCTGAAAAAGCGTTCCCCTGGAAGCCTTCAGAGAAAGAGCAAGCGAGAGCGAGCGCGAGAAAAAGAGTAGTGCAGCAACCACGCACACCTTGGTATTGCGTCTCTGCCCTCTTTGTCGTTCACAGTCCCTTAGAGATGATTTTCAAGAGTCCGCATAGGTATTCTTTTTTGTTGTAATAGAAAACAAGGCATGTGCATACACGCAATGAGACGAACCCACACACCCGCACACACATAAGACTCCGGCGCCTTCGAGCCAAAGGGCGCTCAGTGAATAGGAAACTAAAAAGATGAAAGCAATTCAATGATGCTAAGGGCAACCAAAGAGAGAACGACAAGCAAAAAGGCAGCAGACATCTAAAAGCTGCGTAGCACAGGAGGATCGAGGGAGAAGGAGGGGTTCTACTGCAAAAACGCGGGCATCTGGTCTGCCCCTTCCCTTAAACAAACTGCACCCCTCAAACACACTTTTTTTTCCAGACAGATGGCAGAAGATGGGAAAAAGATGGCACATGGAGGTGCGGGAGAAGATGGTCGTTGACGACAGAATCCATCCCTGTTTTTCTCAGCTCCATCGGTTGCACTGCTCCTCACTTCGTGAAGGTCGCGGTGGTACGCGATCATGACAGAAGAAGCAAAAAAAAAGACAGCAGCATCGAAGGTAGTTACAAACAAGACAGCAGAGAATTGAGAGGAGGGGGGGTAGAGATGCGTTTAGGGAGGTATGCAAGACAGCGGAGGCGCACGGCGACGATCACATCACGCGTCCTTAGCGGACACGGCGGTCAAAGTACTCTCGCGAGTCCGCTCCTTTGCTCGCATCCATCCCTGGCAACGCCGAGGCAGAGAATGCGTAGACAAAGTACATGAGCCAGTTGTAGACAAAATGACAGAACCTCTCTGGCATCGTCTCCGCCGCCTGAAATCCCCCGCGTTGCGTGGCACGCTCCTCTGTCAGGGAGGGCACGAGCGCGTTCAGCGCGGTGTGCACTGATTTCAGCTCCACTTCCTCCTCGTCATCCTCGCTTTCGTAGGCTCGAACGGTGTACAAGGGCATTGCCCGTTGGCTCATGCGCTTCTTCACAGCTTCCCATTGTGCATTTCGCGCCTGGCGCATCCGCTCAGCCTCGCTGGCTTTGTCGACTTTCTCGCGAGCCTCTCGGTCCTCCTGCTCCTTCTGCAGGGATTCTGTCATGCTCATGACATGCTGCATCGAAAGCAGATCGCACTTACCAGAGCCATCACCGGCGGTACGATGCGAGCTGTACGTGCTGCTGTTAGACAGTGACGAATTGCCTGTTGTGGATCGCTCACGCGGAAGGACGTGGAAGGGCTCATGCTCCATGTACGCCGCGTTGTTGGCTTCGTCGTCATAGCGGTTGAGCCGGCGAGACGTGAGGAAGCTCATTGCGTTCTCAGCTGGTGTCTTCAAAGCCTCTTGCCAGGGTGTGGGTATGTCTTCTCTGTGTTGCGGCGGGGAGGGTGGTGATGGGATGACGCGAACGTGCGTACACTGAGTACCGTCGCAGGAGCCGATGGCTAGAGCCAGATGCTCAGGGTATACTTGGGTTCGGGTATGCTGCGGTGTGGCACTAGAAGCTGAGCCTGGAAAAAAAAAAAAGAAGTCTTATGGCTGCGTATCCACAAGTTTGTTTCTTGTAGAAGCGGTAGCAGTCAATGATGTCAGCGCTCGTGGTTCGAAATGCAGCCGATCCGCTGTACACACACAGATGAACACATACACGTAGGCGTAGATCAAGGTAAAAGAAGGTGCAGTGCTGGACATATCGGAGGACGCACAGGTCAAGGAAGGCTTCGGAGAGTTCAGCTGAGAGGCGAACGGCACAGAGAAAGGGAGAGAGCGACACACACAGACCCGGTGCTCTTTGACAAGAGACAAGAGCAGAGAAAAAGACGCCCGTGTCTCGCAGCATTCAAGACGTTCAGTGCTCACACCGCTTGTGAACACCTCCACTTGGCGAGCGTTCCCGCGACATCGCGTGCTCATCTCGCATGAACGTACCAACCCTCTCGCGCGCGCCTCGGGTCCCTCTGCGCCGACCAATTCGCGCGAAAGAAGGGCGCGTTCATCGAAGCAGCTCCGTAGCACGTGTGTCGAAGATCATCACACAACGTTCGCCTTTGCTTCTCTCATGAAAACGCGAAGCGCAAGTGAAAAGCCTACAACGCCACACACGCTCGGCACTCCCGTTCACGCACGCAGCACTGGATAAAAATGGGATACGGTGTAAGGAGAGCGAAGAAAAAACGTGTTGGACCGCACTGTGGGTTACTCACGGTGTTCCACTTGACATACTGCTCCCACGGCGCATGCCAGTCCGTTTCAGCTACGCCTTCTCTACTCATTTCGTAACTGCTCAAAGAGATCGAAGATAGCGTTGGCGTCCCGCATGTCAGTGCCGCCCCGCAAGCTCCCGCCAATGTCGATGCGGCTCTCGACGACGGAGTTGCACAGCCCAATGGATTTCACCAAGACGTTTGCCAGCAGTCGCGCGTCCAGATCACCCTGCTGAATGAACGTGACGTGAAGGTCGTCGTCGACGCGGTTGTTCTTGGAAGCGACAATGCGCTCGTTGAAGCTTGGAAAGACAACGTCAGAGAGCCGGAAAAGCGAAAAACGCACCGGACTGCGCGACTTTATCAGAATGTCGTCCGGTGGCTCCGTCGACAACCGACTGCGCCACCAGCAACCCCAGTCCCCACCTGGCTGCCGCGCCTCCAGTTCATCCGCCCCCAAGCTGCAGCGCGCGCCTGGGCTACCGCTCTGACTAAGCAGCGTCTGCTCCTGCAGCTGCACAGCCTTGCAGTACCCGCGCGGGTGCGTCAGGAGTCGGCGATACCAGTAAAACGGCGATAAACACGACCCGTGCACCCACAGTGGCGTCAGGGCGACGAAGTGGGCGTCGACGCGGCGACAGGCGTCGAGGGCGTGCAAGAAGCCGCCAAAACGTCGGCCGCCACAAAACCACGACCCGAGGCTCCACCACGCAGCCGATGACCTGAGACGATCGTCTGCCCGCAGCGCCGGGCCGGACGCCTCCTCAAGCGCAGCGGTAAGGTAGAACACGATGCTTGCGTGCCGCATCGAAAACTCGAGGTCCTGCGTGGACCCCACGTCTCCCTCGACGAGCTCCAGGGCAAAACGCTGGTCGCAACTGGCATTGGCGCTGCCGGCGCTGGGGCCCCCAACACTCCGCGGGTTGCGGAACTCATACCGCAGCACGTGACGGTCCCCCCGCCGAAAGTCTCTGTAGTGGAGAGACGCCGTCATCTCCCGCTTCTCCGCCGCACTGCTGAGCTGCCTGTACCCCATGGACGCCAATCGATTTTGTTCACGCTGACCATCTGCAATCGGCAAAAAAAGTGACTTGGCCTTTGCAATATCGCGTGCCAGCACTGTCACACTAACGCCGCGGCGCAGGTACTGCTCTGCTACGAACTTGCCCATCGTCCCGGTGGCACCGACCAGCGTCACCGTCTCGGATGCTACGCCCGAGGCCTCTGCCGTGGTGCAGTGCACAGGCGCTGCATTTCTGTAAGGAAAATACAAGAGACGCAGCCCGTCGTCTTGAATAGCTGGATACGTGCCGGCGCCAGCGCGGCCCAAGCGCCCCTCGTACACCGTGTCTGCTTGGCGCGTGTTCTCCTCGCGGAAGACGCTGAAATACGGCGCCTGACAGGCGCGCTGCACACGCACGCGCACACCAGTGCCCCAATCATAAGGTGTGTGCGGACGTTCAAGCTGGCTCATCCCTTCACCCAGCCCTTCTCCCCTTCCCTGTTGCTCCTGCTGCTACCCTTGCCAGCTTCCCTTTGTGTTACTCTTGTGCCGGAATAGCGGCACTCACAGTGGTGGGAGGGAGGCGAGTGCTTTGCAGGCACAAAAACAAATGGAGAGAAGGTGATGCGGGCAGGGGGATATGGGGTAGGAGAGGCGGTCAGGGCAGTGCTTCTCTCCTTTTCGAGGAGGGGAGGGCAGCAGTGATGGGTATTGCGGAGAGCAGATCCGATGGAGGTAGAGGAGGTAGCAATGTGAGAAAGAGCAGGGAAGAGAAAACACAAAGTCCAAGAGCAGTCAAGACGGTGATGCGGGCAACAGAGCACGACAGTTCGTTTTCCGCTGTTTCAGCCTCTTCCTTTTCTGCTTGGTTTGGACTTTGCGTCTGTGCGTGGATGCGTGTTCCCTCGGCTCCGGGGAACGCCCGCAAAGCCGATTGGCGGGGATTCTATTCCTTTCCCGGCGCGAGTCCATCCTCCCGGTCATACAGCAGGAGTCGAGCCCCACCCCAGCCCTCCCCGGCCCTGCCACAGGCCCACCTCGCGTGGTGCAATCCAGCCATAGACACATGCCTTACAGCAACGCGCACACCCAGTCACCTCAGCGCCGCCCCGGCCTCGCAGGTCGCCTCGCAGCCACACCCATCACGCAGGCCACCACCCCGTGCACCCCCTCGCGCGGTGCCCCAGGCCCCCCCACCACACACACCAGCGGGCAGTGCGACGGCCAGCTGCGACGCCTTCCAGTCACGCTGGCACTGCGCCCATCACGTCGATGGCGCCGACGTGTTCAGCGTCGCGGGTCGCTCCGACGCAGCGCCGTCCACGACCTCACTGCCGACATCAGTAGCAATGCATCGCTCGGACCTCCCCACGTCGTGGGCACGGGACCCTGTCACCACCAGAAGCGGCTCGGCATTTGGCAAGCACAGGAGGCGGAGGGAGGCTGCTCGGCTTCTCCACGCACACACTCAGAGAGAGAGAGTGGGAGGGGATGTGCTGGGCCCTGTGACACCACCACGCCCTGAGCGGTGTGGCCCGTCATCAAGGGCAGCGAAAGGGAGACTTATAGCCAAAAGAGTGGAACAAGTGGGAAAGTGAGGGGAAGCAAACAAAAGGAAGACTCGCCCTTGGCGACAATCCAAGCGAGCGAGACGATAGTGTTGCAGTTCGATATCTTATAATGATACTAACGAAAGCGACGGCAACGGGACAAGAAACGAAAACTGAGCGAGAGCAGGCGAAACACACAGAAATAAAGCAGAGATAGGCGAGGCAGAACGACAGCAAGTCGCAACCAACGGGGGCCTGAGTAGGCGTGTCTCACCCTTCACAAGGTGTCTGTCTCTCTCAAAACACTCCGAGAGGCCGCTGCATACTCGCGTAGACGGGCCTAGAAGCGAGCGGGAAGGAGTGAAGCCTCGTCGACGAAGAGCAGGTGCAAAAAGCAAGAGATGAACAGAAAACCCCCTCCAATGAGTGGAGGCGTGCCGCGGGGTGGTCTCTCTTCACCGTGTGTGGGTGTGAGTAGGTGTGCAGTTGTGTGCACAGAGGGCGAGGACCAAGCAGAAAAACAAGAGAGATCCAGAAGAGAGGATGAAGGTGTCGTCACGCTCACTGGCGCTCGAGTAACGCGGCGGCGTCAAGAAAACACCGTCAGAGAGCGACACTGAAGAGCAAGTGCATGAGAGGCGGCATGGCATGTAAGGACGGTCGCCGAACGAAGAATAAGAGCGACCTTGAATACATAAGAGAAGTAGTAAGAGAGATGGTCTGCACAGAAGGTGGAGCTTCCTTGCCAAGACCCATCTTTCAGGCCGTCGAGTCTGTCTTGACAGGCTTGCCGCTCGCTGAGGTTGGGTGAAGGGCGACCAGGCACACGACGCCTTTCACGCTTGTTTGGGGGGAGGAGGGGGGTCCTAATGATGGGTGCAAACGATCCAATGCGAATGCGATATCGCTTGAATCCTAATGGAGGCCCCTGGGAACGCCTTGCTCTTGCGAGCAGTTTACTGAGTAGCACCCTGTCAGGCATGCAGAGAAAAGAGCCGAGGAGCAGACGCCATCATGGGCGTCACTCAAAAGCAGTGACGTTACATTCAGGTGTCCACTCACTGTAAGCTCCTCTCGATTCTCTTCCTCTCCGAATACGCTACCTTGGCCGGGTGCGTGTGTGTGCTGAGATGCATCGTCGCCGTGAGCATAGTCTTGCACCGCCCCTCCGGCTCTGCTTGAATGAGCTGCTCTACCAGATCTTGCCGCTCCACAATGTGAGCCCCTTTCGCACATGCAACGCGGACAAGGTCGCTTGGGTGCTTCCAGTACACCTTGAAGATGTCTTCGGCAAACTTAGGGTAGTTCACCAGAGCAAGGTACACAATCGTGTAGGCCAACTGACCAATGATCTTGTTCGAGCTCAGCTGGTCCTCAGAGACGCGAAACACACGCTCCAGCTCTGGTGCTTTCTGCGACGCCGCCGTCAGGAACTTCAACTCCTCCAGCAGCTCTCGCTCCCCCTTGACAGTGTTTTCGCGGGCGAAGGTGGCGAGCACATCCACCGGCATGTCGAGTGGGTATGAGGTCCCCATCACCTGATTGAACCGTTGCGCTAGCGGGCGTCCACCACAGAGTCGGGTGTTTGTGGGGTAGTTGATAGTGCAGAAGATGGGCATCTCCAGCAGAATGTCATCCACGTCGTCGCCGGGCAAATGCGATTGCCGGTGATCCACCTGAAGGTCGAGACGGGTGTGAAACATCAGCAATGACTTTGAGTAAACGGTACGGAACGCGGCCATGCGCAGGGGGGTGTCCTCCAGGTACTCGTTGCCATCGCTGAGCAGCATAGGCCACCCAAACACAAACGGGTTTTTCTTCATCAGTTGATCCTCCGTGACGCGAAAGTGCGGCGTGAGGCCGAGGAAGATGCTATGCTCATTGGGGTAGTCCAGCTCCACCGACCGAGGATCGCGCTTGCGCATGTCCTCGATAAACTTGTTCTTCATGTGCGATGGACTCAAGGTGCCGATCAGCTTCTCGTCCATCTGAGTTTCAATACGGTTCTGCACCTCCTCGTAGTACGGAAGATACTTCTTCATATGCTCCGCGTCCACATCGAGGAACTCGGAGAAGACCTTCTTCAATGCCTCCAACGTCGGCTTTACCGTGTGCCACAGCAGCGGAGGAAAGTGTTCAGAGAGCTGGATCATTACCTTCTCCGTGGGGCTGTTGTGGTCCCAGAGAAGCGTGCAGGCGCGCTGCGGCTCGTTCACGATTGGGGAGTCCTCGCGGTCTGGAAAAACGAACGCCTCCCCAATGACGGTGTACTCGGTGTCTTCGTTGCCCAGACAAAGTCGATTTCGCAGGATACTGCTCATCCGCATCGGATCCCACAGCTCCTTGTCAAAAGTGAAACGCTTGCGACGCCAGGAGAGCTCATCATACACCTTGATGTCATACGAGACGGACTTTTCGGTAGTTTTGGCGTCCTGCCGGAGCTGCTCGATCCACGCCGGGGGCTGCATGGCAGCTGCTCCATAGTGCACTTGGGTGTGAGCAAGCTGGCGGTGGGCGTAAAAAGCTGCGGGGGTAGAAACGCGCGCTGCCCTTCGCAAGGCAACACACGCGGAAAAGCGCAGCATTGCCAAGCACGATGGTGCCTCTAACCAAAAAGTGTTGACGATACCGTCCCCTATCCCTCTTTTCTCCGTCGCGTGCGAAGTAGTAGCGGGGACGCGTTGATGAAAGGAGTTATGCGGTGTATCACTTTTCCTGCCGCGGCCCCTTTTTGTATCGGGTTACTTGCTTCTTTTCGTGGTGTTCACAACGCCGCTTTGGTGTCGAATCCCCATCACACCCAGAAAAAAAGATAAACACGCTTGCAGAAGAGTTGAAAAAGCGAGGCAATCAACAGCAAGACGTGAACCTTTGTGTGTGTGTGCGAAGCTGAGCGCACCTGCACACACACACACACACAACACGAGCACCTTTAGATCGAACACAGTGGTCAGTTCGTTATTCTGCAGTAACGAAAGGGGCGAAAGGAAAAAAAAATGGAGCAGCAGCAGCAGGGGGGAAGCGAGTGAGCCATTTCGTACGAAAGGCGCGGCGCAGGAGTGGAAAAGGCAGAGAAGGAAAAGCCAGAGGAGAGTACCATAGCTTGTGTGCATGTGCTTCTTAGTCGTGAGCGTTCCATTACATCCTCCGTCTCTCGCGTTCGCGCACTCCCTTCTCCCTCACACGTAAAGCCTCGTGGTGCAGCCTGCAGCGGCCATATGGCCAGAAGGACGACAACAGCATTCATCAGCGGCATGCAATGCAGCGCGTCGACGCGCATAGATGAAAATGCACGCATGATTCTTGCACCTCGCTCACACCGGAGAATGAGAAGTGGGAACTACGAAAGACGCCTCCAACGCACTGCATCTTTCGATGTTACGTTTTTTGTTTCGTTTCCTTGTGCGTCCGTGTGTTATACGCCGTCGTGTTTCCGATTTAGTACAGAAATTACACGAATGTATCCCTGTGGGTGGGTGGGTGCCTGTGGAGAGCTCCGCGCTGGTCATTCCTTTCTCGCTGCCTGTATACGCGCACAGCTTAGTGAGCAGCAGATAATCTGTTGGGAGGCCTGAAGCACTGCCATCCTGGCGCAGCGACGGCCAAGACCACCTCTTCATCCCGTGGACGCCTTTCTCTCTCAGAGGGAGAGCAGATCGGTCGGGTCCGCCTCCGACGGCGCCTCGTAGGCGATTGTGGGCAGATTATGGCAATCGATAGCGCGTGTGACCTCGGCGGTAAAGAGGCGGCCGTAGCTCTTTTCGTAGCGCAGCGGCGTCTTGTCCTCTGCCGTGCTAGAAAACGCTGACACCATGAGCGGCACAACCGGCATGAAGTGCCGCTCCAATGCGGTCAGCTCCCACAACGTGGAGCTCAGCGCGTGTGTTTCTAGCAACTTTGCGCGGTCGTCGAAGGGATCACGGCCATCGAAAAGAGCTGCGGTGTCGCGCATCGCTTGCGCCTTGGCAGACTGTGCCGTGACGGTATCCGTGTCTTGGTCGGCCATGTCGTCAGGGATTACAGCCTCTCGGCTGCTCCGGTGAATGAGAGCTAGGCAGTTGGGATGGGACTGCAACACCTTGCGAAGAAAGGGAAGACTGAAGTAAAGCGTCGGCGCAGGTGCCATCAGCGACACCTGTGCCACGCGCTTGATAACGCTTGCTGCAATGTAGGACGGTACACGAAGCGACGTCATGGAGAGATCCAGAAGCCGGAACAACTCATACCGATACCGCGAAGCGAACACGTCGGGTGTCAAGAGACTGTAGAGTTGCTCGTAGTAATTCGGGTACTCAAGCCCGTGATCGAGCATGAGTAGAAAGAGTCCTTGCAGCGAAAGGATCGAGATGATGCCGCCGCTGCTGAAACAGCCGGTGAGGTAGTCTGCTAGCACAAGCGGGTTCGTGAGGTAGGGAAGAACAACAGACCCCACCCGGTGCAGCAGATGAACGTGAAGCGCAGCCTCCCCAGCTTTCTCCACGCACAGCATCCACACAAACGTAAAGGAGTGCTTGTGTGCCCTCTCCGAGAAGACAGAGAGAACGCTAGTGGCATTGAGTTGCAGCTTGCGCCGCTCTGAGGCGTTGGAGTGCACATAGGCGTCGCTCGACTCCAACGCCGCACGCTCTTTTTTCAAAAATCCCCACCGCAGCTTCATGTGATCGAGCTGCGGCAAAGTGCGGGTGCACAAGAGTACAAAGCAATTCGTGACCAGCGTCGATAGCGACGTGCCATCTTGATCGCGTGACCGCTTGCGTTGCTGACGCTCCACAAAGTTGCTGACCGTACGATAGATCAAAAACCACACATCGTCTTCGGCTGGCGTAGCCTTGTCGGCACCGAGGCGAGTGCACAAAGCCTCGCGCAGCTCCGCCACACGCGGACTACACTCATCAGGCGTGGTGTGGTCACGGGGAGCCTTCACAAGGGGTGACTGCAGCGCCTGTTCAACGATCGGGGAAACCTTCGCTTCAAATGTCCGGCACAGATCCGCATACGTTCTACACTTATCACAAGTGCGCAAGGCGCTGCTCAGTTTCGCCTCCATGAGCGCGCGCGGAGAAGTTGAAAAGGTTCGAACGGAAAGAGAGAATAGCAAGCCACAAGCCGAAAAAGCACAACACACCTCTGGCCTTACGTTGCAGATGACTTTATATGGTGCTCACACTGCTTGCGTGTGTGTGCATATACATGTCCTGCCCGTCAGGGATAAGTTTCGCAGTGCCGACAAGCAGGTGGCACGCGTGATGAGAAGCCGTGCAAGAGAGAGTGCAGGAGAGAAGTGGAAGAGCACTGTAATCGTTTGTTCATGGGGAAGGGGCGATTCCAGCAGCTCAAAGCTCCTGTTTGGAAAGCAGCACCCCGTCATCCGCGCACACCTAGCTTTGGGCACGAGCGGATTTCGCGCAAATAGGGGAAACAGAAGCGGGACGTTCGGAGTCTATGCTACTCGCCTCATCTCGCTCTCTTTTTTGTGTTCGTTTCAGCGGCAGCAAACATACTCGTGTCACGTGGTGGTCGCCCTTGTTGGTGCCATCCCTCCTCGTCAGCGCGGCAGCCTCGTTCGTACTACGAAAAGCACATTTTGCTCTATATGGGGTTGATGTCCTTCGTGGCTGAAGCTGTTGCCTTTTCGGAAACAAATGTAAGTGTCAGCGTTTAAAAATGAAGCAACAGCCAATGGTGGAGAGATGCAAGAGCCCGGGGGTACCCAGACACGAGAGAAAGCGAACGTGCGCAGCCTCACAGCCAGCGACACTCCAAAAAAGTGTGTGTGTGCGTGTGTGGTGTCGGTAGGTCCATCTTTGAGAAACATCAAGACACCCGGAATGCACTACACACAAACGCGCCAAATGTGCGTTCCCCCCACCACCACCACCACCCGCCCCATCTTGAAAAAAAAAAACACGGGCAAGCATCTTTACCCAGCCCCAAGAGAGCAAGCACAACAATAAAAGAACCACGTGTGTCAAAGCCCGCAGAAAAGGAAGCCTTGTGAACCCCGGTGCGACAGAGAGCGCATAAAGTGTCTTCAGATGTGCCCGAGGCCAATGTCACCTTTAGGCGGTACTATCCGTCGTTTTTTCAGGGATGCCTCTACTCACTTGTCCAAGTTCAACAGCATCGTGATCAAGGGAGGGCAGTTTGCAGTCCCCTCCTCGCTGTCAGCGGTCACTTGAGCCACCAGTGCCGTAATGTCGTCGAGCTTTCCGCCGGTGTAGCGGTATCCAGCTTCCTCTGCGTGCCGCGCAAAAGGTGAAAAGTAGCGGCGGTCTTGTCCGTTTCGAAAAGCCTCCTGGCCGATAGTTTCAGCTACATTGCGGCACCCTGTCGCTGGCACCTCGCCGAGATGTTCAAGGAGGCGGTCCAGCTCAACGTTGTCCAGCACACCGTCGCTCACGCAAAGGAAGATGTCGCCGGCGCGCACTTCGATCTTGGCCTGCTCCCCAGCGCTAGGCGGATCCTCAGGGAGCTGGTACGGGCAGTTGAAGGAGTGCTGCTGAATCTCTGTACGATACAGAAGCTTGCCCTGCCGCAAAATCACCAGTCCACAATCACCTAAGTTCAGTAATGACGCATGCGTGTTGTCCACAATGGTCGCCAGAGCAACAGGACAGCCGCCAGGCTGCCTCGCATCATTTGCCTTCTTGTACCCGTAGTTGAGAGCCGCGAGGGCGGTAGCTCGTTTTGAGCGACTGGCTTCTCTCTCTACATACTCCAGCGCGAAACGCATCACATTGCGTGTGTAGATGGCAGGCTCAATGCCATAAGACGCGTATCCGCCAACGCCGTCAGCCACACCGATGCAGTAAGGATGAAACGCGTAGGCATCCTCTCCGCCACGGTACGCCTTTTTTGGATGCGGAATAGCACAGGCGCCGCGATGGCCGAAGCGGAGAGCCACTTGCGATGCGCACCTCAACGTTCGCGTACTCGAAATCATGTGTTTCGCCTCTGGAGGGAGTGCCTATTTCGACGAGAAATCAGATGAGTAAGAAGCGCACAGGACACGAAGAAAGACAACGCAGCTACTGTCTCTCCTCTTACAACTGTTTATTGTGCTTGGCAGATAATTTTCTCCTAAGTCTCAATGGGATACGCATCGTAATATATATATATATATATATATGCATGCCGGAACTTGCAGGGAGTCCAGCTTGCTTGCACCTCACCGTGAGCCGAAGGCAGCAGTGTCCCTTGTGGCCCTTTAGATTATGCAAGCAGAAGTAAGAAAGCAGATGAGAAGGAGAGTGGAGGGTGGGGACAGGAATGCACCCACCTGCTTGGAGATGACAGCTTGGCCCTTCCTCTCGGTCGGCCGATAGTGATTCTTGATGCGCACCGCCTATGCTTTGCTGCGCACAAGAAAAAGTGAGTGGGGGCGAGTGCGTGCAAGCTTCACTCCACTTGCAGAAATGCGATTCGTGTGCATTGGTTGTTTAAGGCGCGTCGTCGTGGAGCACACGTCATACAGAGTGGAAGCAACGGTCAACAAAAAGGAAAACTCGCGCTCAAGGTTCGTGCCGCATTCGATAATCGCGCATAGCGAATGCATGGTGTTGAGGCGAAAGAGAGCGACAGGAAAAGGACAAAGAAGCGAATCGAGAGCAGGCCGCCCTCCTTCCAGGATAACGCAGTTCCCAATTGCGTCATTTTACAAGCCTGGTAATGTGCCTCTCGTGCTCTAGTCCTCCGCCACGGTCGTGCCAGGAAGCGTGAGACACCGCAATCGTGACCACATCACCGCGAAGAGAAAAACACTTGTAGAAGCACTGCTGACGAAGGACTCACACACAACCGTAGAGTAATGGAGGAGAGATCAGCCGGTGATGTTCGCATTCGACTAGGTGGTCACGCACGCTGCGCGAAGTGCACCTGCGCTATCAGACCTCGCTTCCCTCAGCAAGACGAGAGAGCTAGGGGTTCTGTGCTGTTTCTCTCTACTTACCATGCATACTGTGAAGTGTAGCGCGAAGCAGCAGCACGCCTGCACCGCACGTTCTGGTCCGATTTCGAACCAAGATCACTACCAGCCTTCAACCCGGTGCAGCCTGCACGTAGAGGGACAAAAAGAGTGAAAGTGCCTTTCCCTTCAGAAGCAGCAGCCGAGAGCGTGCATGTGTGTGCCATGCTTTTTCCTTCCTCGATCGAGAGACGAGAGTTAGGATCACCTGTAAGAGCAACGACGACTGCTTTGTGCGTCATCCTCTTGCTGAATGAGTCGTCATTTCGGCAAGAGAGTGCAGACCCGTCGAGAAACTCGCAAGAATCACAGCGGCAAGTAAGCCACACAGCTTCGTTTCACGCATCCTCGCTGAGCCTCTGCTCAACGCCACCACACAGAACGCATCGAGCTGCTCACCCTATAATCGTCACTTGAGTCGCTCCTCCTTTTTCGTGCCGTCGGCATAAGTTATCACGCGCACACCATCCGCGCGATCTAAAATCGAAGTGTTGTTTGGGTACTCGAAAAGCGTGTCACCGTTCACAAACACTGTCGTTGTCAAACTCTCCGTTTGGAATACCTTGGTGCCGTCGGGGAGAGCCTTTGTCACGCTCCCGTTGTTGTAGTGGTACTCCCACGTTCCATCCGCCTGCTGCACAGCGCGTGGTTCTGCAGCGGCGGCGCCTGTTGCTGTGTTGTCAGCTGGCTGCGCAGAGTTAGAGGCAGTGTTTGCGGCGGTTGCCTCCGCGCTAGGGGCCGCCACTGCAGCTGTTTGAGTATTGGCTTCTCCTAGCGCGCTGTTCTCTGCCTTTGCTGAAGATGACGTCACAGCCGCGGCAGCTGAAAGGTTCGGTTCGCTTGCTGACGATGCGACAAATGAGTTCGAAGATGTGATTGTCACCGAGTCCGTCGCATGAATCACTGCGCCGCTGTTTTTCAGCTGGCTCATTGCCCGCACTGCCGCAACATGCTCTTTTTCTTTTCGATGCTCACGCTGTGTTTGGGTGCGCTCCTTGGAGCTGTAGTAAGCTAACGCAGACGTGAGCTGCGTTTCAACAAATTTCCAGTTCATTGCGCATAGTGCTTCCTCTGCGATGGCAGATTGAATGGAAGAGAGCTTTACTTGCGCCACGTTCCCTGCTCGATCATTTCCCTCCTCTGTTGTTGCAAGCGCACCTAATGTCTTACGCGTACGAGCCGCGTGGCGCCATGCAGGAGCGTCATCAGCATCGACGGCGTCGCCACCTTTTCCAGAGCGACATGCAATCTGTTCACACAAGCGCTTCTCTGTCATGTTAATCACAGCAAGCGGCCAGAGACCGTGTACCAGGGGAACCTTGCAAGCTGGAAGGTTCAGCAGGCGCACAGCACCATGTTCGCTACCGCTGATAGGAGGGGTGTACACGATCCACAGTCGCCCAGGGCTCATGGCGCCTGTTGAATGAAGCATCACACTATCCTTGAACGCAGCGACAGACCCGTAGCTGCGTTCAATCGCCTCTAGCAAGAGCTTTGGAAGCGCTGCAGTACCAACGACGCCGTTGCTGGATGCCCCGTTCCGGTAGTGTTGCGCTTCCGCACACTTCTTCTCGAAATAATCACAGAAAGACAAAGAGGAAACGTAGTGCACGCGCTCGCGCACGCAGTTCAGACACGGTCGCGCCGCAAAGCTGGATTCTTTCCCAATGAGCGGCAACGGCAGTTTCTTCGAGAGGACAGGGCAGTCGCGTGAGTGGTTCGTCACCGACCGTGCTGCTGTAGCCGAGTACGCTGTGGACACGATCAGCGACGCCACTGAATGCGTGGCTGCACCGGTTCTTCTACCAGCGAACGACAACAGTGGGAGAAGCCGTCGCAGCTCTGCGGCAGCGGCTTCGGGACGCATGAAGAGAAGCAGAGTGCGAGCGCGCAGCATAATGTCTGCTCTTTCGGTAGTGTTTCTCCTCGAGGTTCTGTTGCAGCAATCGGATCCGAAGAAAATCCAGTGAGTTACAGTTTGTCTCTTGTTTCGTGATCGCTGTTGTTGTCGGCGCAGGTGCCCCCCCCCTTCCCCATTTAAGAAAGATGGATTGGGAAGATGAGCAAAATGAAATGAACGCGGAGAAGTATAAAAAGAGAAGTCGCATCTGAAGACATACTACTGCAACTGCTACTGTCGGTGACGCGACGCTGTCGGCTATAGCTCAATGCTTGCTTCACAAAAACTCGTCTTGCTGTCGAGGAGCACAAGGAAGACAGCATAACGCTGCAGAAGGAGTGCAAGAGTTCAATTTCAGTTTGGTCAGGCGAGAGACAATTTTCACATTGCTGGTGCATAAGTGATGAAACCTGCTATTGAACTGAGAGACCGGGGTGGGAAAAAAGAGGAAAATAGCCGAGCACCACTTGAGCTGCACGCACGGCATCCTACTGAGGAGTCAGCAAAGAGAAATCAGATAGCCGTTTCTTCGTTCGCGACTTTTTCACGCTGACACCGTAAAACCGCGCTCCTCGGCAATAGGCTTGATGGAACGGCGAGGGAGAGCGTGATTGTGAACTCGATAGCAATGAGAGTAGGCTCCTTCCAACGCTATCATCGCGAATCTGATTATCAACGTAAAAGTTCAGCCACGCAGTCGCGTTGACAAGCGACAACCTTTTCTCATTCGCTGCCGAGATAATAGGCTTTCCTGCGATCCGAAAGAAGGCTTTGGGGACCTTGGAATACCTGCTAGCACACCGGAGCAGTCGCATCAAGTGGCTTTCCTCGCAGTTTTGAGCAGCCCGGATGAGCACCCTGCCAAGGCTCTCCATCTCTTGACTGGAGGCAACAGACTCGAATGCTGCTATGACATCGCCAGCAGAGAGGGCACCTCGCTCGATAGGCTCTCGAGCTTGCAGCTCGACAACCACCTCTGCTCTTTTGCCGCCCCGTGATGGCAGAAACGTGAAGAGCAGTATCAAATCCGAAGTCGTACTGTCTGCGAGTGAAATCCGGTTGAGAGCTGCAACCACATCTGGGAAAAGCAAAAGAGACTGTCGCTGCTTCGCGGTGCTGCAACTCAACAGAGCTAAAATGTCATCTGACGAAACGTTGGCGATGTGGCCTAAGCTCTCAATGAGCTCTGATTGCTCAAGAAGAGGCGTAAGCCTCAAATTACGCGCTGCTTTAGCTGCGGCCACCACATCAAGTGTGCGAGGAGTTTTTCGCTTCAGCTCTTCGAGCACACGTTGAAACGCGACAGCGTCGCGAACGCCGAGATCAGATAGGGCTGAGAGAACCAAGCAGAGATCCTCTGCGTGGCAGCTGCTGACAGACCGTAGTACCCGGCCCAGCACGACCTTTCTCACCCAACGATTTGAACTCGTTGTTTGACCTGCATGGCGAAGGAAATACATTGCAGCAGAAAGAGACAACTCCTGAGACTTGACAATTCGCCGCAGCAGAACAGTTTGCTGTTCATCTTCGACAAAGCAGAGCCCAGCGATCAGTAGTGCTCTATCTCTGGGAGAGAGCTCGTCATCAGCGTTGCCCTTTGGCGCGCAAGCGGTTACAAGACGCGCCCCAGCTCGGCCAATAGCTTTCTTGAGAAGAGCGGGGGGAGCCTTTATTCCGCTTCGTTGCAGTATGTACAGTGCGTGCACACTGGTGAGCTGACTGAGTTCGTTTTTTTCCACGCTGCGACGAATAGCGGGCAGCAACGAAATTAAGACGACGCCGGTGCTGATCATGACATTACACACGATGGCCGTTTCTTTTGCAGACAGCTCTCCGGCGAGTCTGCCGCTTGTCACCGCCCTGCTAAGCAAGGACGATGCCTCCTCCCGTGAGAAAAAAGACAGGCACAGCACCCACTCCATGTATTCGTCAGTGGGTGTTTCAGACTGAGACTGCTCGAGCCGCGTGCGTATGCATCTTTGCAGTGCCGCCTCCACATCTTCTAGCGAGGAAGAGCTTGAGCATGAGGCTGAATCCGAATCTCTCCGCGCATTCAGCAATTCAGCGGTGCGCTCAGGGCCAAGGTATCCACTTGCTTTGCACATTTGGCGGCAGATGGAATCCTCGATGATTGTTCCCGTGAGCATGAGCCTGACAAAAACATCAAAACAATTCGAATCATTTACCCCATCCTTCTCGATAAGTGCCTTCTGAACAGCCGCACCCCACGCTGCGTAACGCTGGGGGTTCCTTGGAGCGGCAATTCTCTTCAGCAGGCCCAGAAGGTCTGCCTCTTTCAATTCTTCCGTGGCAGACTGTAGCTGCTTTACTAATCCCTCCATCTCCTTTTGCTCCAGCGGTAAACTTTCCATCAGAGTAAGATCAAAGAAAGTTGCTTTGTTGCTAGAGGTGGAAAGGCGAAATGCCAATTCGTCGGCAGCGATTTGAGTGACCTGAGAAGATAGCCCTCTACTCACTTGCAGTGCTCGCTCGCATCCCCGCCAAAACGGCCGTGCAAAAGCAACCAGCTCCGAGTTGTCTGCAAGCTGTAAACAGCACCGGATCGCTGCTACGACACTGGGAGTACTCAGCGCTGCATCATAGTATTCCAAGTTCTCCGGTGACAAACTGATGCTCGACGCGAGCTGACGAAGCTCTTTCGCACTAACTTCGCCTGCAGAAGCTTCGAGGTGAGCAGAGAGCTTTGAGATAGTATGAGTGCCGAGAGGATATTTGATAGCGGGGAGAATGCTAGTAAGCTCCAAACCGTCTTCGAACGTCTGCAAAACACTCCCCATATCGAGGTTGCTAACATAGTCGCGAGCAAGGGAAAGTGTTGTGGCGTCACTGGCTGAGCCCATAATCCACAGCTTCAGTTGCTCAGAATGAGGGCGCCATTGCGCTGATAGTAGTAGCACAGCTCTTTTTTGAAACATCTACCCAGATGCAACGCCTAAGTAGTCGGCTGAAAACTTTTGAATAGAGCGGGTGAATTGATGTAAAACAGAGGTATACATGCTTACTGGCGCTCTGTTGCTAAAAGGAGAAGATCACGCATTCTTTTGGTTTTTTGTTGTCCAGCACACTCTTCTCTTGGTGCTGCTGCTGCTGCTTTGCTTGTACGCGTACACCTTAATTGTCGTAGTAATGTGTGATCCCGTTCTTGCACTTTGATGAGAGCGTGAAGCCCAGAAGGGTTTTAAAGGCGAGCACCTCGCCATAGCGCTACCTTTTTCGATAATATACAGCATTTATACAAGACTTGAGGGAAACCGCCCTGAAGCTCCAGAGATATATGAAGGAAAACAATCTCTATCACCAAACCTAGTTCTTCTTTTTCTCACCCCTCACACTTTCGACTTCAAGCTTGAAGCCAGGCACTCGAGCAAGCCTGGCAACACTTTGAGTAGCCCAGAAACCAAGCAGTATTGCAACACCGTTAATCCCTAGGTAGGTCGCTGAAAACGCCAAATCCATCATCAGCACATATGTTTGTAGCCACATGTAGTAAATGGCCCCCACAGCGGCAATCGATAAAAGAACGGCACTGATGACTATCGCTGAGGTGCTTTCCATTTTGTTTCCGCGCATCCCTATGAGAACCCCAAAAGCATTGACAAGGAGAACCAAGAAAGACGCGACTACTTCCATTGGGAGAGCGGCTGGTGGAAACGGTAGGTGGAGAGCTTTGAAGATTAGAAGACCCAATGTCACAATCCACCAGATTGCCGCCCATCCTATGGACGTAAGCAGCTGGAGGTGAAATGGAAAAGATGCACCCCCAGTGGTGCCGCCAGAGGCAGGCATTTGTAGGGGGTCAGTATCTACCGAGTCTTTGAAAGGGTCGATAAAAACATGGGAAAGTGGGCATAAGGGGAGGCACGGAGTATAAGAGCACCCTTTGAGCTTCTTCAGACGTGCTCATCGAGCCCTGGAGAGAATCATGCGTGACATAATACTCACGAGCATGCTATGGTGAGCGATGCTCTTCGAGAGCGAAAGAGATAAGTAGCAGTATTCTCTTGTGTGTCGCATACAGTACGAGAGAATATTCAGCACTGTTCCTGTTTGGTACTCGTTTTTGCACTGTCGCTTTAGCTGGCGGGGACGCAGCTAACCGGCAGTTATCAGAACGTTTATGGTTCCTAGCGGCTGTATTATGAGATTACACGATTACAAATTCTCGTCACTGTCGGAGGCGTCAGTTTGGGTGGTTGCTTTCCGCAGCGCAGTTCGCCTTTCACGCTCGCGCAAACTACCCAGGGATTCACGATTTTCGGCCTCTCGTCGTTTCCTTAACTTTTGTTGCAAAACGCGAGTATTGAGACCTGTGAGCCGCTGCAGCTCTTCTTCATCGGGAGCGATGTCAACAAACGCGTACTTGCTCGGTTCTCGCAGTTTCTCGAAGTGCTCAACTCTCCCTTCCGACGATTCTTGATCTGAGTCCGTGTTGGGCACGTCAGCCTTGGTGCTGGCGGCTGATGCTGCTGGGTGCTTTTGGCACTTTGCACATACTGCCTCACGTTCAGCGCACTGTTGGCAGATGCGGTGGTAAGCATGGATCACTTTATTATCCCGGCACAAGTTGCAACGGCGGCTCTGCTCTTGTGAAGTGTACTTACCATAGTCGACCTTCCATTGAATAATCTCGCAGCACCGCCGACAACACAGGCTCGCCATTACAAATTCTGTTTGTCGAGATATGCAATCCTTCTCCTGTTTGTAACGGTTTGGGTTGTACTTGGTTTTGTTCATGTAGGCCTGCCGGGGCCCAGGGGTACCATTTTTTATAACGCGCTTCATCCGAAGCGTGAAAAAGAGAAAGGAATGCGGGAAGAAGCTCACGTGCCAGGTCCTCCACATACAAGATAGATTTCGGCTTGCAAGTACAAATGCAGTTTTGGAGGAGCAAAGAACGGAGATATAAAAGTGATGGAAGTAGTGTAAGTGGAGGAAATACCGGGGAAGCTGTCGCAGAAAAGTTTGCAAAGCAGCATCATTCCATGAATAATAATACATACTTTATCAGAATGAGAAAAGGCTTCAACAGTCACGCTCCATACCGCCAAGCATCACAGTGCTACTTTTGATTGGAATTGTAAAGAACTGCCCTTAAAGTCACCGTCGCCGACGACTTGCAAGCAGCTGCTGCAGCGCAACCCTAAGCTCCGGTGAATTCCGCG
The DNA here is from genome assembly GCF_000002725.2 of Leishmania major strain Friedlin. Classification (NCBI taxonomy): domain Eukaryota; phylum Euglenozoa; class Kinetoplastea; order Trypanosomatida; family Trypanosomatidae; genus Leishmania; species Leishmania major. Next base: position 323,024 of record NC_007286.2, on the reverse strand, counting down.
TCACCGGAAACAAAGGCGCGCACTTCACGCTGCTTCTCACTGTGCTCATTAAGCTTCCTTGGAGTGGCACAGATCGAAAAGAGGGAAAGTCATTGCTCCCTGCAGACCAGTGCGAATCAGTAGCGTTGCAAAACTGTGAAACACCAAACAAAACAAAACTGCACTTGTTCATCCCACAAGCTACAGGATACTTGATGCCGGCAGCCAGCAGTCCTCAGCAACGCAGTTGACCATTGCCATATGTGGCCGGCCCTAGTTACATTCCCCCGCTGGCTGTGCTGTCAGTAGTTCTATTATCCAAAACTACGCAAAAGACATCTGCAAGTCGATGAGCTCAGCTAGGAACGGACTTTTGTGAAGGTGTTCGACACAGAGCGACAGAGAAAAAACGATTGGTCTTTCGCATTCCCCCCCCCCGCTGCCCAGGACCCTTTCCACCCTGGGCCTGTCAAACGTGTCGCTGGAACGTTATTGGCTGCAGTCCCGCCAGTACCAAGGTTCAAGTGCTTCGGCTCTTGCCCGCGCTTGCAACAATGGCTCGTGCCTGAAGTTTCTCTGCCCGACATGGCACTGTCTCCTCCACCATCTTCACTTTTGCCCTCATGATACCGGCCACCTCGCCGCGCTATTACGGGGCCTGGTACCCCACTCTTTGTGGAGAGGCCAAGATTCTGCAACTTGCTTTCGGGAAAGGTTGCACTCTTGGTGTCAGCGAGCAGGTTGGGGCAGGCGCTGTGCTGAAGAAACCTGCGGTCGTGATTACGTTTGGAGATGCTCATTGTGAATCGTGTCGACGATTCATCAAATCCTTATTTCAGCCGACGAAGAGAACACGCCCCGTGTTGAGAGACAAATTTGTTCCACTGGTGTTGTTTGACCCTCATCAGTCTACACGCGCACAGCGTAAGCTCGGCTGCGCTTAATTCACACATACACACATACTTTATGGGCATGAATGTGCCCCCACGGCACAGTGACAACTGCTTCTCCTGTAGCTGAGGTTGGCGTTTAAATCTTTCTTGGGGTGTCAAATATCGTGCGCACCTTCTAGTTTTAAGAACTTTCATCATTCTTGCATTTTTTTCGCCATGCCATTCCACCACGACCAACTCGATAGCCGCACACATACAGTCACAGCTCACCTACATCTGCTACACTGCTTCTAAATCCGTGCCGTCGAGAACGAGCCGTTCTGCCATTGCATCGGGCTATGTGTCTAACGAGGTCTTCTTATCCTCCTGCGTCCCTCCTTTGCATACGTGCTGCGTGATTGGAGTCGCAGGGACTTGGGTAAACTGAGTGCCTTGGTCCAAGCGGATCGTGCCCAGAATCCTGCTCCAAGGCGGAAGCGGTAGCGTTTGTCATGGGGGTAATAGGGGGTCACCTAGGTGTATGCCATGCGTTTTGTTTTTCTGTGTTCTTCCCATACAGCAGCCTTCAACGCGCACAGTGCATGCCCGGGTGGGAGGTGTAACAGCAAAGGCAAATTTGCGAACCATGTACGTGAAACCTGCAGCGTAAGGCGTCGATTCCATTTAGCGCAAAACAGATTTCGTTCATCTCTCGGTGACTTCTCCCGTTGGAGAGTTGGAGGCGTTCCCACGCACTGCCGAAATGGCATGGGTCTGCCGGTCCAGTCAACGCTCATTTATCTGTGTGTGTCCTCAAGTCACTCGAACCATTTGATACAAGGACATTGTGCTTGACTTGGGTATTTCTCACTGCGAGAATAGATGAAAGCAGTGTATGTGAGCTGCTCGTCTACCTCTTCGATAACTTTTTACCCGCAAAACGAACCGGAACTTAAGCACTCAAACGCAGCAATCTTGTTGCTGTTACCGCTTTTCCTGTCCTCATGTCTTTCTCAGGTCTCGAATCGGCACAGAACGAAAGCCTGCAGCTCTCCGTTTAATCGTCTGGGCAACAATCGTGTTCTGCAAAGTCACATCTGAGTCCGGCCAGTGCGCAGTTGGCTCCATGTGTAATCCGTCACCCACCGACGGAAAGCGAATACAGTAGTAAACGGGATGTAGCTTTGTTCTTTCATTTTGGTTTTGATGTCCTTGTGACCTTGCTTACTACTCTTCTTCCCTATGGACAGCATATCTATGTTTTATTTTTCTAACCGACAGAAACAACTTTCAATATCCTATTCCTGCTGTGCTTCGAACTGCGTCTTCCGTTGTCATAATAAGGCCATGAATAGCAGCATGCCCCACAAGCAAAAACAATGTCTACTGCGCTGCTTCATGCTGCTGTGACAGGGCGTCAATAACGGTGCACCGAAATGGTAACTGCTCCGCCACCTGCCAATTCTCTCTTCGCCATCTTTATCCTCACTTCTCCCCCTCTGATCATTTTGCTGATTTTCCACTGCATAGCCTACTCATACGTGCCACACCCAATTACAGGATATTGCTTCGTGGTAGCCCTCGAGAATCATAGTACCCTTTTGTCTCTAGTACATTCGTGCTTCGTTTCTTTCTCATACTACCGTTGCCTTATCACAACACATCTTGTGTTTTCATTAGCATTGTCCTCCAGTACCTGTGAGCTTTCGCTCTTTCTGTCGTTGCTTTACTTTGTGTGCTTGTGAACTTCTCCGCCACGTTCGCAGAGCGGTCTTTCTTTACTACAGCTTTCACCCTCTTCTTTCACTTCGCGCGACTTTCTCCCTTTCCCCACCTCTGCGGAACAACAGTTTCGTCACAGCCACATTGTCATCAAAGCGAAAAGCGTATATTGAATCCATTCCGGAGTACCTCACCCCAACCAGTATACAGAAAGCACCAGCTCGCTCCACAAGCGCCTTCCACAGTATTTCCATCTCGACTCACAAGGCACATTTTTCCCATTCATCATCAACAGCGCCGTTACTGTCAGCAGTGCAGTAATCACGTGCCTTCTACTCTACCACCGCGTTGCTGAGTACGGAGCACGGTGTTCGTCTCGCACCGTTCTCCACCTGCATCTCCCATACACTTATACCGAAAACCCCGAGAGTTTCGGTGTCGACTCCGAAGAAAACTACAACAGCATAGACGATATTTCTCACGCTCAGCTTTCCACCACCATACGAAAATGTCGTTTTTCAGCAGCATCAATCCCACCTTTCCCCAACTGCAAGCTGGGCAGGTGGTCGCCTACGACTACCTTCACGCTGCGAAGACGTGGCAGTGGACCCTGGGTACGGTGCGTGAGATCAAGGACTACACGGCCGTCGTGCAGCAGTGGGGCCTTCACACCGGAGACATTGACACGCTGCGCTCCATTCTCCTCAAAGAGGTCGACACGGAAAATGGACGCATGAAGAACTATCATGATATGCTGGCTATCGCACGAGAGAAGCTCGCATCCATCCGCCGTAGCAACGAGGATCGCGTTTCACACGTTCGAGGTCACTTTGACAAGGCTCGCGAAAAAGTAGAGCTCATTGACGAGGTCGATTTGCGCAAGGTCACGGCCCAGGCCGCCCCATCCCCGGTTGCTGTAGCAGTGCTGAAGGCGGTGTGGGCCGTGGCCAAGTGCAATCCCACGGCGGTCGAGTTCTACGAGTGGGCAGATGTGCAACTGGAGTACCGGAAGACAGCCGCTCTCGATGAGATCGCCAAGACAGACGTTCTGGCGAAGCTCTACCCTTCCGCGGAAAGTCTGCAGCAGTCCCTGGAGCAGGACCCCAAGCTGAACTACAAGGCGGCGGCGCGCGACTCAACGGTGGTGGCCAGCCTCCACGCGTGGGTCACCACAGCTCTTGCCTACCAGCAGGCGTACAACCTCCTGGCGCACGACAAGCGCATCCAGGAGCAGAACGACGCCATCGCAGCCGCCATTGCTGGCATGAAGGCCTGTCGCGCCAAGATCGCCAAGCTCAAGGACGAGCTGTCTTCAAAGGACACGGCTGCACTTCCCGGTCAGGTCACCTCCTTCACCAGGACGTCAGTCCTGGTGACCATTCCGTTGTCTGCCGTCATCTCTACCGTCAATGTGGCCAGCGATATGAAGGGATGCGTGCTGACAAAGGACGAGGTTGAGCAAATTCTCGTTGAAGCTAAGGCAATGCGTTTTCAGCTAAATAGTCGCATGAACTCCATTGCCTCCAGGTACGTCGAAGCAGCAGCAGAGCTGCACACACTTTCCCTTTACACGGCAGAGCTAGAAAAAAAGCGTCTCTACCTACAGGAACACTACCTTTCGTCTATTATCCGAAGTGGTGAGGCAGAAGCCAAGTGGGAACGCACTGAGGACACTCAGAAGGAAATGGATCGATTGAATGCCCTGGTTGCTGAGCTGCAAAGGCATGATGAGAGGTGGGAACCAGATTACGAAGCTGTCTCAGTGGCAACATCACACGTGAAGAAGTACCCTGGTGCCGAGTGGGCGTACTTGGTAGCAGAGAGATTCGAGGAAGTGCGTGTCGCCTTCGCCTCTGATACAGCGCTTGCAGTCCACGTTGATCCCAACTTTGTTCAACACATTAAGTTTACCCCAGAGCGTGATCAATTATGTGTGAGATGTGAGATAACCCACCCTGCCACGATGACGCGAACGGAAGTAGATGAGCGTATTTCGCAGATGCCCACACGGCTGATGAATTACATTTACAAAAACCGTGAAGCTCCAAAAACCGGTCTCGACAGGGCCGTGGCTGATATCTGCCACGCCCTGGGAATCGACGATCACAAGTTTGCTGGACTTGGCTTCGATGAGTTCGTTACCCAACTTGCCGGATTCGACTACTTAGGGGACAAAGACGCATACGAGAGCGAAATTGGGGATCTTCTCATGCTTCTCGATAAGATCAATAACGAGAACCGGTCACTTCAGTACACCCTTGAAAAGTCTGCGGAACGCTTCAAGAAGCAGGCTGTGGTGCTTCAGCGCGATCAGGACGCTCTCACCTTGCGCAACGCGGACCTTGCCGACGAGATTGACCGCCTCCAAAACCTAGTTGAAAAGCTCAAGGACCTCGCAGACAGGCAAGGCGCTCAGCTAGAACACTACCACATGCAGCAGCAGCAAGCACAACAGCTGCGCGCACACCGCAATCTCTCACCCATCCCACCCACTGCAGAGGAGCCGTTGTACGCCGTTACCATCGATGAGCTCAATACTCAGAAGTCACTCTGCGACGAAGCAACACAACGAGCTGGCGTCCTGCAGAAACAGCTTGACGAGAAGGAAGCCGCCTTCACTCAGCTCCAAAGCCACCTACGCGAAGCCCGATGCCGTAACAACGACATCGACCAGCAACTTCAACTTGCAGCCGAGCTCATCGAGAAACAAAAACAGCTACTCGCCGCCTTCCACCAGAAGCGCCGCGCAGCGCAGGACGCTCGCGCCAATGAACCGCAGCTCGCTGCCGACGCCCGCACCTCGACCCGCAATGCCCGCACAGGCAGACGCGGCCGCTCCGCTGCGCACGTGCACGCCGCCGAGGAGAGCGTCGACCCCGCCACCATTGCCGAAGAACCACTATATGCCGTCACCATAGATGAGTACAAAGCACAGCACTACGCGCTCCACC